>NC_079195.1:1510070-1617570 GCF_029499605.1 Hyla sarda
TTAATGATCTGATCGCACATCTACAATCCTGTATAATGATCTGATCGCACATCTACAATCCTGTATAATGATCTGATCGCACATCTACAATCCTGTATAATGATCTGATCGCACATCTACAATCCTGTATAATGACCTGATCGCACATCTACAATCTCTGTATAATGATCTGATCGCACATCTACAAATCCTGTATAATGATCCTGATCGCACATCTACAATCCTGTATAATGATCTGATCGCACATCTACAATTCCTGTATAATGATCTGATCGCACATCTACAATCCTGTATAATGATCTGATCGCACATCTACAATCCTGTATAATGATCTGATCGCACATCTACAATCCTGTATAATGATCTGATCGCACATCTACAATCCTGTATAATGATCTGATCGCACATCTACAATCCTGTATAATGATCTGATCGCACATCTACAATCCTGTATAATGATCTGATCGCACATCTACAATCCTGTATAATGATCTGATCGCACATCTACAATCCTGTATAATGATCTGATCGCACATCTACAATCCTGTATAATGATCTGATCGCACATCTACAATCCTGTATAATGATCTGATCGCACATCTACAATCCTGTATAATGATCTGATCGCACATCTACAATCCTGTATAATGATCTGATCGCACATCTACAATCCTGTATAATGATCTGATCGCACATCTACAATCCTGTATAATGATCTGATCGCACATCTACAATCCTGTATAATGATCTGATCGCACATCTACAATCCTGTATAATGATCTGATCGCACATCTACAATCTTGTATAATGATCTGATCGCACATCTACAATCCTGTATAATGACCTGATCGCACATCTACAATCTTGTATAATGATCTGATCGCACATCTACAATCCTGTATAATGATCTGATCGCACATCTACAATCCTGTATAATGATCTGATCGCACATCTACAATCCTGTATAATGATCTGATCGCACATCTACAATCCTGTATAATGATCTGATCGCACATCTACAATCCTGTATAATGATCTGATCGCACATCTACAATCTTGTATAATGATCTGATCGCACATCTACAATCCTGTATAATGATCTGATCGCACATCTACAATCCTTGTATAATGATCTGATCGCACATCTACAATCCTGTATAATGATCTGATCGCACATCTACAATCCTGTATAATGATCTGATCGCACATCTACAATCCTGTATAATGATCTGATCGCACATCTACAATCCTGTATAATGATCTGATCGCACATCTACAATCTTGTATAATGATCTGATCGCACATCTACAATCCTGTATAATGATCTGATCGCACATCTACAATCCTGTATAATGATCTGATCGCACATCTACAATCCTGTATAATGACCTGATCGCACATCTACAATCCTGTATAATGATCTGATCGCACATCTACAATCCTGTATAATGATCTGATCGCACATCTACAATCCTGTATAATGATCTGATCGCACATCTACAATCTTGTATAATGATCTGATCGCACATCTACAATCCTGTATAATGATCTGATCGCACATCTACAATCCTGTATAATGATCTGATCGCACATCTACAATCCTGTATAATGATCTGATCGCACATCTACAATCCTGTATAATGATCTGATCGCACATCTACAATCTTGTATAATGACCTGATCGCACATCTACAATCCTGTATAATGATCTGATCGCACATCTACAATCCTGTATAATTGATCTGATCGCACATCTACAATCCTGTATAATGATCTGATCGCACATCTACAATCCTGTATAATGATCTGATCGCACATCTACAATCCTGTATAATGATCTGATCGCACATCTACAATCCTGTATAATGATCTGATCGCACATCTACAATCCTGTATAATGATCTGATCTCACATCTACAATCCTGTATAATGATCTGATCGCACATCTACAATCTTGTATAATGACCTGATCGCACATCTACAATCCTGTATAATGATCTGATCGCACATCTACAATCCTGTATAATGATCTGATCGCACATCTACAATCTGTATAATGATCTGATCGCACATCTACAATCCTGTATAATGATCTGATCGCACATCTACAATCCTGTATAATGATCTGATCGCACATCTACAATCCTGTATAATGATCTGATCGCACATCTACAATCTTGTATAATGACCTGATCGCACATCTACAATCCTGTATAATGATCTGATCGCACATCTACAATCCTGTATAATGATCTGATCGCACATCTACAATCCTGTATAATGATCTGATCGCACATCTACAATCCTGTATAATGATCTGATCGCACATCTACAATCCTGTATAATGATCTGATCGCACATCTACAATCCTGTATAATGATCTGATCGCACATCTACAATCCTGTATAATGACCTGATCGCACATCTACAATCCTGTATAATGATCTGATCGCACATCTACAATCCTGTATAATGACCTGATCGCACACATCTACAATCCTGTATAATGATCTGATCGCACATCTACAATCCTGTATAATGATCTGATCGCACATCTACAATCCTGTATAATGATCTGATCGCACATCTACAATCTTGTATAATGATCTGATCGCACATCTACAATCCTGTATAATGATCTGATCGCACATCTACAATCCTGTATAATGATCTGATCGCACATCTACAATCTTGTATAATGATCTGATCGCACATCTACAATCCTGTATAATGATCTGATCGCACATCTACAATCCTGTATAATGATCTGATCGCACATCTACAATCTTGTATAATGATCTGATCGCACATCTACAATCTTGTATAATGATCTGATCGCACATCTACAATCCTGTATAATGACCTGATCGCACATCTACAATCCTGTATAATGATCTGATCGCACATCTACAATCCTGTATAATGATCTGATCGCACATCTACAATCCTGTATAATGACCTGATCGCACATCTACAATCCTGTATAATGACCTGATCGCACATCTACAATCCTGTATAATGATCTGATCGCACATCTACAATCCTGTATAATGATCTGATCGCACATCTACAATCTTGTATAATGATCTGATCGCACATCTACAATCCTGTATAATGATCTGATCGCACATCTACAATCCTGTATAATGATCTGATCGCACATCTACAATCTTGTATAATGATCTGATCGCACATCTACAATCCTGTATAATGATCTGATCGCACATCTACAATCCTGTATAATGATCTGATCGCACATCTACAATCCTGTATAATGATCTGATCGCACATCTACAATCCTGTATAATGATCTGATCGCACATCTACAATCTTGTATAATGACCTGATCGCACATCTACAATCCTGTATAATGATCTGATCGCACATCTACAATCCTGTATAATGATCTGATCGCACATCTACAATCCTGTATAATGATCTGATCGCACATCTACAATCTTGTATAATGATCTGATCGCACATCTACAATCCTGTATAATGATCTGATCGCACATCTACAATCCTGTATAATGATCTGATCGCACATCTACAATCCTGTATAATGATCTGATCGCACATCTACAATCCTGTATAATGATCTGATCGCACATCTACAATCCTGTATAATGATCTGATCGCACATCTACAATCCTGTATAATGATCTGATCGCACATCTACAATCCTGTATAATGACCTGATCGCACATCTACAATCCTGTATAATGATCTGATCGCACATCTACAATCCTGTATAATGACCTGATCGCACATCTACAATCTTGTATAATGACCTGATCGCACATCTACAATCCTGTATAATGATCTGATCGCACATCTACAATCTTGTATAATGATCTGATCGCACATCTACAATCTTGTATAATGATCTGATCGCACATCTAAAATCCTGTATAATGATCTGATCGCACATCTACAATCCTGTATAATGATCTGATCGCACATCTAAAATCCTGTATAATGATCTGATCGCACATCTACAATCCTGTATAATGATCTGATCGCACATCTACAATCCTGTATAATGATCTGATCGCACATCTACAATCCTGTATAATGACCTGATCGCACATCTACAATCCTGTATAATGATCTGATCGCACATCTACAATCCTGTATAATGATCTGATCGCACATCTACAATCTTGTATAATGATCTGATCGCACATCTACAATCCTGTATAATGATCTGATCGCACATCTACAATCCTGTATAATGATCTGATCGCACATCTACAATCCTGTATAATGATCTGATCGCACATCTACAATCCTGTATAATGATCTGATCGCACATCTACAATCCTGTATAATGATCTGATCGCACATCTACAATCCTGTATAATGATCTGATCGGCACATCTACAATCCTGTATAATGATCTGATCGCACATCTACAATCCTGTATAATGATCTGATCGCACATCTACAATCCTGTATAATGATCTGATCGCACATCTACAATCCTGTATAATGATCTGATCGCACATCTACAATCTTGTATAATGATCTGATCGCACATCTACAATCCTGTATAATGATCTGATCGCACATCTACAATCTTGTATAATGATCTGATCGCACATCTACAATCCTGTATAATGATCTGATCGCACATCTACAATCTTGTATAATGATCTGATCGCACATCTACAATCCTGTATAATGATCTGATCGCACATCTACAATCTTGTATAATGATCTGATCGCACATCTACAATCCTGTATAATGATCTGATCGCACATCTACAATCCTGTATAATGATCTGATCGCACATCTACAATCTTGTATAATGATCTGATCGCACATCTACAATCCTGTATAATGATCTGATCGCACATCTACAATCCTGTATAATGATCTGATCGCACATCTACAATCCTGTATAATGATCTGATCGCACATCTACAATCCTGTATAATGATCTGATCGCACATCTACAATCCTGTATAATGATCTGATCGCACATCTACAATCCTGTATAATGATCTGATCGCACATCTACAATCCTGTATAATGATCTGATCGCACATCTACAATCCTGTATAATGATCTGATCGCACATCTACAATCTTGTATAATGATCTGATCGCACATCTACAATCTTGTATAATGATCTGATCGCACATCTACAATCCTGTATAATGACCTGATCGCACATCTACAATCCTGTATAATGATCTGATCGCACATCTACAATCCTGTATAATGATCTGATCGCACATCTACAATCCTGTATAATGATCTGATCGCACATCTACAATCCTGTATAATGATCTGATCGCACATCTACAATCCTGTATAATGATCTGATCGCACATCTACAATCCTGTATAATGATCTGATCGCACATCTACAATCCTGTATAATGATCTAGTTGCTTCTCAGCATAATATCAAAAACTAACAGGTTGTTATTATACATTTTGGATCAAAAAGTACAAGCCCACTCGCCACGTCAAGGCCGCCTATCCAGAGTGGGTCCCTAACGTCCCTAGCATAAAATGGCGCAGCACCGGGCGGCGACCACCACCGCCGCGACACCAATGCCCACAGGGGGGAGCGACCCACCGGCAGAGCGGCCCCAATGCCACTCAAACCAGTCTATGGGCCACACCCTCACCCCCCCGCAGACACGGCGCCACGGCAGCAACGGACAGCACCACACCAGTGTGATTGTAGATGTGCGCCTTCTATCCCCTCCTTTTTCTTTGTTTTAACATGTGCTGCACTCTTCCCCACCCCCTCAGCCCAACCCTATATAAGTAGTAGTTAGCTACATAAGGGCCATTTCTTTCCTAGTCCCAGTCTGTCTGGGAGAGTATGGTAAGTGGCCATTACACCTTGTTCACACTGGTGTGGTGCTGTGCGGTGTCCGTTGCTGCCGTGGCGTGGTGTCTGCGGGGGGGGGGGGGTGCGGCTCATAGACTGGTTTGAGTGGCATTGGGGCTGCTCTGCCGGTGGGTCGCTCCCCCCTGTGGGCATTGGTGTCGCGGCGGTGGTGGTCGCCACTCGGTGCTGCGCCATTTTATGCTAGGGACGTTAGGGACCCACTCTGGATAGGCGGCCTTGACGTGGCGAGTGGGCTTGTACTTTTTGATCCAAAATGTATAATAACAACCTGTTAGTTTTTGATATTATGCTGAGAAGCAATCAGATCATTATACAAGATTGTAGATGTGCGCCATGTCTGTCTTCTACCCGAATTCAGATTTGTAAATTACTTCTATAAAAAAATCTTAATCCTTCCAGTACTTATTAGCAGCTGAATGCTCCAGAGGAAATTCTTTTCTTTTTGGAACACAGTGCTCTCTGCTGACATCACGAGCACAGTGCTCTCTGTGCTCGTGATGTCAGCAGAGAGCTCTGTGTTTAAAAAAGATAAGAATTTCCTCTGGAGCATTCAGCTGCTAATAAGTACTGGAAGGATTAAGATTTTTTAATAGAAGTAATTTACAAATCTTTTTAACTTTCTGGCACCAGTTGATAAAAAAAAAAAAAAAAAGTTTTCCAACAGAGTGCCCCTTTAACACCGTTATTGTAACGGAGCCGTCAAAACGGGCAAAGAGGATCCCATTCACTTGAATCCGTTATAACTCATGTTATTCCACCGGAAGTTAGCGGGAGATAAAGACGTCACATGTCACATTCTTCTCCCGCTATCTTCCTAATGGACCATTCACCCACCAAGAGAAAACCTCCCCCGCTACTAAAGCGCTTCTGCCCTTCTCCTCACCAGCAAACCCCTGTAAGGGTACGTTCACACGAGCGGATTTCGCTGCGGATCCGCTGGTGAATTCCCGGCTCTATGTATTCTTTACATGTGTCTACAATACGCCGCTACGAGCAGACACACTGCAGTATACTCGTATATCGCTGCATACGCTGATACAAGCAGACGCACTGCAGTATACTCGTACATCGCTGCATACGCCGCTATGAGCAGACACACTGCAGTATACTCGTACATCGCTGCATACGCTGATACGAGCAGACACACTGCAGTATACTCACACATCGCTGCATACGCCGATATGAGCAGACGCACTGCAGTATACTCGCACATCGCTGCATACGCCGCTGTGAGCAGATGCACTGCAGTATACTCGTACATCGCTGCATACGCCGCTATGAGCAGACGCACTGCAGTATACTCGTACATCGCTGCATACGCTGATACGAGCAGAAGCACTGCAGTATACTCGTACATCACTGCATACGCCGCTACGAGCAGACGCACTGCAGTATACTCGCACATCGCTGCATACGCCACTACGAGCAGACACACTGCAGTATACTCGCACATCGCTGCATACGCCGCTATGAGCAGATGCACTGCAGTATACTCGTACATCGCTGCATACGCCGCTATGAGCAGACGCACTGCAGTATACTTGTACATCGCTGCATACGCTGATACGAGCAGAAGCACTGCAGTATACTCGTACATCACTGCATACGCCGCTACGAGCAGATGCACTGCAGTATACTTGCACATCGCTGCATACGCCACTACGAGCAGACGCACTGCAGTATACTCGTACATCGCTGCATACGCCGCTATGAGCAGACGCACTGCAGTATACTCGTACATCGCTGAATACGCCGCTATGAGCAGACACACTGCAGTATACTCGCACATCGCGGGAGCTCTCTGCCTAGCTCAGAGCAGGGAGAGCGGCTGCCATATGCGAGTACGCCGCTACGAGCAGACACATGTAATGACCGCATAGAGCGGCCTTCACCAGGGGATCCGCAGCGTAAAATACCCTGTAAATCCTCTCGTGTGAACCCACCCTAAGGGGGAAGTTTATCATTGGTTGGAGAAGCTTTTTCTTTTCTAAACGTAGTGTAAATTTTTTGCGCAGTGAGTTATTTTGCATCTTTTTTGTGCGTCTCTTTTGATAGAGCAAAAAGCAAGTCCTTGATTTTTTTTTGTGTATATTGTGGACGCCATTTTGCAGTGGATACTAATTTATCATGTGTTGTTTTTTTTTTGTTTTTACGCATTTTTTTGTTTTCCCAAATAAGTTTTTTTTTATACTGCAAAAATTCACCATCAAAAAGGACACGTAGGAAAGTGTTCTACCGAGACAGCCGGGGGATGCAGGAGCCGTCCCTCCACACTGCTAAACTACAACTACTCCCATCATGGAACTTGGTGGCTGAGGGATGGCACTTGCACATCCCCCCCCCCCGGATGCCGGACTCTTGGAACAGTTAGGACTACTACTCCCATCATGGACAGACTCCGCCCATAATGGGAGTTAGAGTACAGGGGCCGATCGCAGCAGGTAATTCTCCAGAGACGCTGCGATCCGCATTTATTACCTGTCCAAGCTGGCGGCACATGCGGCTCCACTGCGCTCCCCGCCGGCTCCTGTATACGCTGTCCAACAATCAGAGCTCCCATCTCCCGGTGGTGAGGATTATTAATTATTACAGCGTATACAGGAGCCGGCGGGGAGTGCAGTGTATACAGGAGCTGGCGGGGAGCGCAGTGTATACAGGAGCTGGTGGGGAGCGCAGTGTATACAGGAGCCGGCGGGGAGCGCAGTGTATACAGGAGCCGGCGGGGAGCGCAGTGTATACAGGAGCCGGCGGGGAGCGCAGTGTATACAGGAGCCGGCGGGGAGCGCAGTGTATACAGGAGCTGGCGGGGAGCGCAGTGTATACAGGAGCCGGCGGGGAGCGCAGTGTATACAGGAGCTGGCGGGGAGCACAGTGTATACAGGAGCCGGTGGGGAGCGCAGTGTATACAGGAGCCGGCGGGGAGCGCAGTGGAGCCGCATGTACCGGTGGTTTGTACAGTTAATAAATACGGATCGCAGTGGCTCTCTGGAGAATGACCTGCTGCAATCGGCCCCTGGACTCTAACTCCCATTATGGGCAGTCTGTCCATGATGGGAGTAGTAGTCCTAACTGTCCAAAAAGTGATCCCGCACATGTGCAAGTGCCATCCCTCAGCGGTGCGGTACTACTCCCATCTGTACCGTTATGGGAATAGTAGTCCAAGGGCAGAGGGACAGATCGAAAAGGGGGTCTCACGCCTGAGACCCCCCTGCGACCTTTACTGCCCTGCCCCCTATTGATGATGTCATTAGAGGGCGGAGCTACACAGTCCAGGCCTGACTCTGTTCACATTATGAGTTTTGCATAATGGGAACAGAGCCTTTCTGGCAGTTTGTTCCCAAACAGGGAGACTCCAGCTGTTGCTTAACTACAGCCCCCCATGATTTGAATTGTAGTTTAGCAACAATTGGAGGCATTATGTGCGCACTCTCCAGGGGAGAGCGCAAAAAATGTACTAGCCTCAATTTCTTGTTTTCCATTTTAGATACGTGAATCAGGAGGACTGCGACGATGACCCGCGTTTTTATTTTTTTATTTCAATAAAATGGTTAACGAGGGCTGTGGGGGAGTGTTTTTAAAAAAAAATTCTTACAATGTGTCGTGTTTTTAATAACTGAATTTTCAGGCTTAGTAGTGGAAGCCGTCTTGTAGACAGAATCCATTACTCAGCGTTAGCCCCAAAATCAGCTAGCGCTAACATCCAATTATTACCCCGGTACCCACCGCCACAGGGGTACCGGGAAGAACCGGTACCAACAGGCCCAGAGTGTCAAAAAATGGCGCTCCAGGGCCTAGGCAGTAACAGGTTGGAATTTTTTAGGCTGGGGAGGGCCAGTAACAATGGTCCTCGCCCACCCTGGTAACATCTGTTGTTGCTTGGTAGGTATCTGGCTGATACTGAAAGCCTACTGAACCCTATGCGTTTTATTTATTTATTTTTTAATAAAAAAAAGTTTGTGATTTCCCCTTATTTTCAGTATCAGGCAGATACCAACCAAGCAGCAACAGATGTTACCAGGGTGGGCGAGGACCATTGTTACTGGTCCACCCCAGCCTAAATAACGCCAACCTGTTACCACCTAGGTCCAGGAGCACCATTGATGCTCTGGGCCTGTTGGTATCTGTTCTTCCCAGCACCCCTGTGGCGGTGGGTACTGGGTTAATAATTGGGGGTTAGCACTAAGCCCCGGCTTAGTAATGGATTCTGTCTACCAGACGGCTGCCACTAATAAGCCTGAAAATTCAATTATAAAAACACGCACATTGAAAAAAAATACTCCCCCACAGCCCTCGTTAGCCCTTTTATTGACATTTAAAAAAAAAGCGCTGTTCATGGTCGCAATCCACTGAATCTGAAATGATAGATAAAAAAAGGTTAGTACATTTTTGGCGCTCTCCCCTGGGGTGTTCCTAAACAGGGGGCCTACAATTGCTGCCGTTTGCCTACTGTATATACAGTCATCTATAAACAGCTGTATATACAGGATAGCGCACAAAGACTTAACCCAGAACTGCTCAGCAGCAGCGGGGGTTTACTCTTTTCTTGCTGGGCTCCTGTATAGTATACATTAGTACACTATGCACCCCTGTATACTATACAGCCAGTGGAGGTAAGTAGTGATGTTCTGTACCCTGTATATACATCACTCATTACGTCACTACGCTCTGCATCTGACCCGTGGAGTGTTATCCTGAAGGCAGTGAAAAAATTGCCACGGTACAAAAATGACCAACCAAAATGATCTACAAAAAACTTCTACCTACACCAACAACAAAGTGGCAGGGGGCCTGGTGGCAGGAACAAGTGTGGCAGAGGATCGGGAGTAGCTGAGGCAGCGAACGTCTGTGGCGGAGACAGCGGTAGCAGTGACTGGGCATGCTGGGAGTTTTTCAACAACTGGAGACACACTGGTTGGGAAACAGGGTCTATTTCCTAACTCAATGTTTCCCAACCTGTGTCCCTTCAGCTGTTGCAAAACTATAACTCCCAGCATCTGCTGACCGACCAGTTTTGCAACAGCTGGAGGTACACTGGTGCAGAAATACTGCTGTAACCTGTTACCTAACTCAGTGTTTCCCAACCATTGTGCCTCCAGCTGTTGCACAACAACTCCCAGCATCCATGGTCTGTTTGTGCATGCTGGGAGTTGTAGTTTTGCAACAGCTGAAGGCTTGCTCCCCCCCCATGTGAATGTACAGGGTATAATCACACGGTCGGGTTTACAGCAAGTTACCAGCTTCATGTTTGAGCTGTGGCGGAATTTTCTGCCACAGCTCAAACTTCAAGCAGGAAACTCGCTGTGAACCCGACCGTGTAACCGTACCCTAAAAACACTACACTACACCAACGACCCCCCCAAATAAAAATGAAAAATGTCTTGTATGGCACTGTTTCCAAAACATATTAACATAGTTCATAAGGTTGAAAAAAAGACCAGAGTCCATCAAGTTCAACCTATAACCCTACTGAGCTGCTCTGTGCCCGTAATCAAGACTAGAACCTTGAGATGGAGACTATGGATACAAGACTAGAACCTTGAGATGGAGACTATGGAGACAAGACTAGAACCTTGAGATGGAGACTATGGATACAAGACTAGAACCTTGAGATGGAGACTATATAGACAAGACTAGAACCTTGAGATGGAGACAATGGAGACAAGACTAGAACCTCGAGATGGAGACAAGACTAGAACCTCGAGATGGAGACTATGGAGACAAGACTAGAACCTTGAGATGGAGACAATGGAGACAAGACTAGAACCTTGAGATGGAGACTATGGATACAAGACTAGAACCTTGAGATGGAGACTATGGATACAAGACTAGAACCTTGAGATGGAGACAATGGAGACAAGACTAGAACCTCGAGATGGAGACTATGTAGACAAGACTAGAACCTTGAGATGGAGACTATGGATACAAGACTAGAACCTTGAGATGGAGACTATGGATACAAGACTAGAACCTTGAGATGGAGACAATGGAGACAAGACTAGAACCTTGAGATGGAGACAATGGAGACAAGACTAGAACCTTGAGATGGAGACTATGGATACAAGACTAGAACCTTGAGATGGAGACAAGAATTCTAAACAATGGGCTTTGTGGAAGGATGGAGAAATCTCAAGCTAGAGGGCTTGTAACATAAATGACGTATGCTCCGCCACGCTCACATGACCAATCAGCATCCAGAACCATGCATAGTTTTACCCTTCATGTCAGATTGTAAAAACAAATGTGATTTCTGGATAATAAACTCCCTGGAGTCAAGACCGAGGAGGGAATTTATACCAACCTGGTCCTGTGTGAATTTTCTTACGTCGACACTCGGCAAAATAGCACAGCGGTAGTCACTCACCGTTTAAGGCCGCACATTAACCCATCCTTAGCAGAGGCGAGCGCTATGCATGCATCCGGGTCCACCCTTATGAAAATAAATTTATGCCTTAAATGTGCATGACGCTCTCTCACTCTGGAGCCCTGATGTATATCGAGGCAACAGTTTAGGGCCACATATGGGGAGAAAATGTGTTACAAATTTTGGGGGCTTTTTCTGCTTTTACCCCTTATGGAAAGGTAAAGTTGTGGTCTACTCCAGCATGTTTGTAACACAATTTCCTCTGACTACAGAAATACCCCATATGTGGACGTATAGTGCTCTGCGGGCGCACAACAAGGCTCAGGAGTGAGAGCGCACTATGTACATTTGAGGCCTAAACTGGTGATTTGCACAGGGGTGACTGATCGTTACAGAAGTTCTCTCATAAATGAGGAAGAAAAAAAAAACACCCACATGTGACCCCATTTTAAAAACCACACCCCACAGGTGTTTGACCAATAATTGTTAAAGTTGGACATGAAAATGAAAAATTAGATTTATTTCAGTAAAATGCTGGTGTTACCCCAAAGTTTTCATTTTTACAAGGGGTAATAGGAATAAGCCCCCCAAAATGTGTAGCAATATTTCTTCTGAGTATGGAAATACCCCATATGGGGATGTAAAGTGCTCTGCGGGCGCACTACAATGCTCAGAAGAGAAGGAGCGCCATTGGGCTTTTGGAGAGAGAATGTGTCTAGATCTGAAGGCCATGTGTGTTTACAAAGCCCCCATGGTGCCAGAACAGTGGACCCCCCCACACACATACACATGTGACCCCATTTTGGAAACTACACCCGTCATGGAATGTTGCAAGGGGTAAAGTGAGTATTTACACCCCACAGGTGTCTGACAGGTTTTTGGAACAGTGGTCCGTGAAAAGTGAAAAATGTCCTCACGGGGTTTACAGGTGCTGTACTACAACACCAGAGATTAAAAGTTAAAGGGGTTCTCCACCATAAGGTGATTTAGTAGGTACCCTGCAGGCAGTAATGGACATGATTAGGAAGGATCTGCGCTTGTCTTGGGGATAAATGGCTATGCTGTGAGATTACCAGAACACTGTGGTAGCTTTCTGTGAATTGGTATTTCCTGTTTTCAGTTTTCTTGTTTGCCTACAAATCCCATGATTCCATTTTCCTCCCTCCCACACATCAGCCACCCCACCCATTGAAACATAAATGAGCTGCATCCATTGAAAAGACCTGTGGTTTTCAATCAGGGTGCCTACAGCTGTTGCATTAGTTGCAGATTGATCGCTCCACCCATTGAAGCAGACAGGCTCCCTGTCATCAGCTGACTAGTGATGTCAGGTCTCGGCCGCAATGCAAGCTGGGAAAAATCTGAGACAACAGTCATTTTGTATTCTGGTAAAAATAAATATTGTGAGAAAACCGTCACACACAGGTACAGACACTATATTATGGATTACACTGACTTTACAGCCCCTGTAGCATAGTCACATAATAATTCCTGGAATACCCCTTTAACATCTAGGGATGAGCGAATCGACTTCGGATGCTTTGTTGTAATACTGTAAAGAGCTGGAGCATAAGCTATATCCTAGTCATCAGAGGGACCAGGTCCTTTATTTAGTCATCAGAGGGACCAGGTCCTTTATTCAGTCATCAGAGGGACCAGGTCCTTTATTCAGTCATCAGAGGGACCAGGTCCTTTATTTAGTCATCAGAGGGACCAGGTCCTTTATTTCCTAGTCATCAAAGGGACCAGGTCCTTTATTTCCTAGTCATCAGAGGGACCAGGTCCTTTATTTAGTCATCAGAGGGACCAGGTCCTTTATTCAGTCATCAGAAGGACCAGGTCCTTTATTTCCTAGTCATCAAAGGGACCAG
Source organism: Hyla sarda (assembly GCF_029499605.1). Lineage (NCBI taxonomy): Eukaryota > Metazoa > Chordata > Amphibia > Anura > Hylidae > Hyla > Hyla sarda. The sequence continues at coordinate 1,524,174 of NC_079195.1, forward strand.
GTCCTTTATTTCCTAGTCATCAAAGGGACCAGGTCCTTTATTTCCTAGTCATCAGAGGGACCAGGTCCTTTATTTCCTAGTCATCAGATGGACCAGGTCCTTTATTTCCTAGTCATCAGAGGGACCAGGTCCTTTATTTCCTAGTCATCAGATGGACCGGGTCCTTTATTTCCTAGTCATCAGAGGGACCAGGTCCTTTATTTCCTAGTCATCAGAGGGACCGGGTCCTTTATTTCCTCGTCATCAGAGGGACCGGGTCCTTTATTTCCTCGTCATCAGAGGGACCAGGTCCTTTATTTCCTAGTCATCAGAGGGACCAGGTCCTTTATTTCCTAATCATCAGAGGGACCAGGTCCTTTATTTCCTAGTCATCAGAGGGACCAAGTCCTTCATTTCCTAATCATCAGATGGACCAGGTCCTTTATTTCCTAGTCATCAGATGGACCAGGTCCTTTATTTCCTAGTCATAAGATGGACCGGGTCCTTTATTTTCTAGTCATCAAAGGGACCAGGTCCTTTATTTCCTAGTCATCAGAGGGACCGGGTCCTTTATTTCCTAGTCATCAGAGGGACCAGGTCCTTTATTTCCTAGTCATCAGAGGGACCAGGTCCTTTATTTCCTAGTCATCAGAGGGACCAGGTCCTTTATTTCCTAGTCATCAGAGGGACCAGGTCCTTTATTTCCTAGTCATCAGAGGGACCAGGTCCTTTATTTCCTAGTCATCAGAGGGACCGGGTCCTTTATTTCCTAGTCATCAGAGGGACCAGGTCCTATATTTAGTCATCAGATGGACCAGGTCCTTTATTTCCTAATCATCAGAGGGACCATGTCCTTTATTTCCTAATCATCAGATGGAGCAGGTCCTTTATTTAGTCATCAGAGGGACCAGGTCCTTTATTTCCTAGTCATCAGAGGGACCGGGTCCTTTATTTCCTAGTCATCAGAGGGACCAGGTCCTATATTTAGTCATCAGATGGACCAGGTCCTTTATTTCCTAATCATCAGAGGGACCATGTCCTTTATTTCCTAATCATCAGATGGAGCAGGTCCTTTATTTAGTCATCAGAGGGACCAGGTCCTTTATTTCCTAGTCATCAGAGGGTCCAGGTCCTTTATTTCCTAGTCATCAGAGGGACCAGGTCCTTTATTTCCTAGTCATCAGAGGGACCGGGTCCTTTATTTCCTAGTCATCAGATGGACCAGGTCCTATATTTAGTCATCAGATGGACCAGGTCCTTTATTTCCTAATCATCAGAGGGACCGGGTCCTTTATTTCCTAGTCATCAGATGGACCAGGTCCTATATTTAGTGATCAGATGGACCAGGTCCTTTATTTCCTAGTCATCAGAGGGACCGGGTCCTTTATTTCCTAGTCATCAGATGGACCAGGTCCTATATTTAGTCATCAGATGGACCAGGTCCTTTATTTCCTAATCATCAGATGGTCCAGGTCCTTTATTTCCTAGTCATCAGAGGGACCAGGTCCTTTATTTCCTAGTCATCAGAGGGACCGGGTCCTTTATTTCCTAGTCATAAGATGGACCAGGTCCTATATTTAGTCATCAGATGGACCAGGTCCTTTATTTCCTAGTCATCAGATGGACCAGGTCCTATATTTAGTGATCAGATGGACCAGGTCCTTTATTTCCTAGTCATCAGAGGGACCAGGTCCTTTATTTCCTAATCATCAGAGGGACCAGGTCCTTTATTTCCTAGTCATCAGAGGGACCAAGTCCTTCATTTCCTAATCATCAGATGGACCAGGTCCTTTATTTCCTAGTCATCAGATGGACCAGGTCCTTTATTTCCTAGTCATAAGATGGACCGGGTCCTTTATTTTCTAGTCATCAGAGGGACCAGGTCCTTTATTTCCTAGTCATCAGAGGGACCGGGTCCTTTATTTCCTAGTCATCAGAGGGACCAGGTCCTTTATTTCCTAGTCATCAGAGGGACCAGGTCCTTTATTTCCTAGTCATCAGAGGGACCAGGTCCTTTATTTCCTAGTCATCAGAGGGACCAGGTCCTTTATTTCCTAGTCATCAGAGGGACCAGGTCCTTTATTTCCTAGTCATCAGAGGGACCGGGTCCTTTATTTCCTAGTCATCAGAGGGACCAGGTCCTATATTTAGTCATCAGATGGACCAGGTCCTTTATTTCCTAATCATCAGAGGGACCATGTCCTTTATTTCCTAATCATCAGATGGAGCAGGTCCTTTATTTAGTCATCAGAGGGACCAGGTCCTTTATTTCCTAGTCATCAGAGGGTCCAGGTCCTTTATTTCCTAGTCATCAGAGGGACCAGGTCCTTTATTTCCTAGTCATCAGAGGGACCGGGTCCTTTATTTCCTAGTCATCAGATGGACCAGGTCCTATATTTAGTCATCAGATGGACCAGGTCCTTTATTTCCTAGTCATCAGATGGACCAGGTCCTATATTTAGTGATCAGATGGACCAGGTCCTTTATTTCCTAGTCATCAGAGGGACCGGGTCCTTTATTTCCTAGTCATCAGATGGACCAGGTCCTATATTTAGTCATCAGATGGACCAGGTCCTTTATTTCCTAATCATCAGATGGACCAGGTCCTTTATTTCCTAGTCATCAAATGGACCAGGTCCTATATTTAGTCATCAGATGGACCAGGTCCTTTATTTCCTAGTCATCAGAGGGACCAGGTCCTTTATTTCCTAGTCATCAGATGGACCAGGTCCTATATTTAGTCATCAGAGGGACCAGGTCCTATATTTAGTCATCAGATGGACCGGGTCCTTTATTTCCTAATCATCAGATGGACCAGGTCCTTTATTTCCTAATCATCAGATGGACCAGGTCCTATATTTAGTCATCAGATGGACCAGGTCCTATATTTAGTCATCAGATGGACAGGGTCCTTTATTTCCTAGACATCAGATGGAGCAGGTCCTTTATTTCCTAGTCATCAGATGGACCGGGTCCTTTATTTCCTAGTCATCAGAGGGACCAGGTCCTTTATTTTCTAGTCATCAGATGGACCAGGTCCTATATTTAGTCATCAGATGGACCAGGTCCTTTATTTCCTAATCTTCAGATGGACCAGGTCCTATATTTCTTAGTCATCAAATGGAGCAGGTCCCTTATTTAGTCATCAGAGGGACCAGGTCCTTTATTTCCTAGTCATCAGATGGACCGGGTCCTATATTTAGTCATCAGATGGACCAGGTCCTTTATTTCCTAGTCATCAGAGGGACCAAGTCCTTTATTTCTTAGTCATCAAATGGAGCAGGTCCCTTATTTAGTCATCAGAGGGACCAGGTCCTTTATTTCCTAGTCATCAGATGGACCAGGTCCTTTATTTCCTAATCATCAGAGGGACCAGGTCCTTTATTTCCTAGTCATCAGATGGACCAGGTCCTTTATTTCCTAGTCATCAGATGAACCAGGTCCTTTATTTCCTAGTCATCAGATGGACCAGGTCCTTTATTTAGTGATCAGATGGACCAGGTCCTTTATTTCCTAGTCATCAGAGGGACCAGGTCCTTTATTTCCTAGTCATCAGATGGACCAGGTCCTTTATTTCCTAATCATCAGAGGGACCAGGTCCTTTATTTCCTAGTCATCAGATGGACCAGGTCCTTTATTTCCTAGTCATCAGATGGACCAGGTCCTTTATTTCCTAGTCATCAGATGGACCAGGTCCTTTATTTCCTAGTCATCAGATGGACCAGGTCCTTTATTTCCTAGTCATCAGAGGGACCAAGTCCTTTATTTCTTAGTCATCAAATGGAGCAGGTCCTTTATTTAGTCATCAGAGGGACCAGGTCCTTTATTTCCTAGTCATCAGAGGGTCCAGGTCCTTTATTTCCTAGTCATCAGAGGGACCAGGTCCTTTATTTCCTAGTCATCAGAGGGACCGGGTCCTTTATTTCCTAGTCATCAGATGGACCAGGTCCTATATTTAGTCATCAGATGGACCAGGTCCTTTATTTCCTAGTCATCAGATGGACCAGGTCCTATATTTAGTGATCAGATGGACCAGGTCCTTTATTTCCTAGTCATCAGAGGGACCGGGTCCTTTATTTCCTAGTCATCAGATGGACCAGGTCCTATATTTAGTCATCAGATGGACCAGGTCCTTTATTTCCTAATCATCAGATGGTCCAGGTCCTTTATTTCCTAGTCATCAGAGGGACCAGGTCCTTTATTTCCTAGTCATCAGAGGGACCGGGTCCTTTATTTCCTAGTCATCAGATGGACCAGGTCCTATATTTAGTCATCAGATGGACCAGGTCCTTTATTTCCTAGTCATCAGATGGACCAGGTCCTATATTTAGTGATCAGATGGACCAGGTCCTTTATTTCCTAGTCATCAGAGGGACCAGGTCCTTTATTTCCTAATCATCAGAGGGACCAGGTCCTTTATTTCCTAGTCATCAGAGGGACCAAGTCCTTCATTTCCTAATCATCAGATGGACCAGGTCCTTTATTTCCTAGTCATCAGATGGACCAGGTCCTTTATTTCCTAGTCATAAGATGGACCGGGTCCTTTATTTTCTAGTCATCAGAGGGACCAGGTCCTTTATTTCCTAGTCATCAGAGGGACCGGGTCCTTTATTTCCTAGTCATCAGAGGGACCAGGTCCTTTATTTCCTAGTCATCAGAGGGACCAGGTCCTTTATTTCCTAGTCATCAGAGGGACCAGGTCCTTTATTTCCTAGTCATCAGAGGGACCAGGTCCTTTATTTCCTAGTCATCAGAGGGACCAGGTCCTTTATTTCCTAGTCATCAGAGGGACCGGGTCCTTTATTTCCTAGTCATCAGAGGGACCAGGTCCTATATTTAGTCATCAGATGGACCAGGTCCTTTATTTCCTAATCATCAGAGGGACCATGTCCTTTATTTCCTAATCATCAGATGGAGCAGGTCCTTTATTTAGTCATCAGAGGGACCAGGTCCTTTATTTCCTAGTCATCAGAGGGACCGGGTCCTTTATTTCCTAGTCATCAGAGGGACCAGGCCCTATATTTAGTCATCAGATGGACCAGGTCCTTTATTTCCTAATCATCAGAGGGACCATGTCCTTTATTTCCTAATCATCAGATGGAGCAGGTCCTTTATTTAGTCATCAGAGGGACCAGGTCCTTTATTTCCTAGTCATCAGAGGGTCCAGGTCCTTTATTTCCTAGTCATCAGAGGGACCAGGTCCTTTATTTCCTAGTCATCAGAGGGACCGGGTCCTTTATTTCCTAGTCATCAGATGGACCAGGTCCTATATTTAGTCATCAGATGGACCAGGTCCTTTATTTCCTAGTCATCAGATGGACCAGGTCCTATATTTAGTGATCAGATGGACCAGGTCCTTTATTTCCTAGTCATCAGAGGGACCGGGTCCTTTATTTCCTAGTCATCAGATGGACCAGGTCCTATATTTAGTCATCAGATGGACCAGGTCCTTTATTTCCTAATCATCAGATGGACCAGGTCCTTTATTTCCTAGTCATCAAATGGACCAGGTCCTATATTTAGTCATCAGATGGACCAGGTCCTTTATTTCCTAGTCATCAGAGGGACCAGGTCCTTTATTTCCTAGTCATCAGATGGACCAGGTCCTATATTTAGTCATCAGAGGGACCAGGTCCTATATTTAGTCATCAGATGGACCGGGTCCTTTATTTCCTAATCATCAGATGGACCAGGTCCTTTATTTCCTAATCATCAGATGGACCAGGTCCTATATTTAGTCATCAGATGGACCAGGTCCTATATTTAGTCATCAGATGGACAGGGTCCTTTATTTCCTAGTCATCAGATGGAGCAGGTCCTTTATTTCCTAGTCATCAGATGGACCGGGTCCTTTATTTCCTAGTCATCAGAGGGACCAGGTCCTTTATTTTCTAGTCATCAGATGGACCAGGTCCTATATTTAGTCATCAGATGGACCAGGTCCTTTATTTCCTAATCTTCAGATGGACCAGGTCCTTTATTTCTTAGTCATCAAATGGAGCAGGTCCCTTATTTAGTCATCAGAGGGACCAGGTCCTTTATTTCCTAGTCATCAGATGGACCGGGTCCTATATTTAGTCATCAGATGGACCAGGTCCTTTATTTCCTAATCATCAGATGGACCAGGTCCTTTATTTCCTAATCATCAGATGGACCAGGTCCTATATTTAGTCATCAGATGGACCAGGTCCTTTATTTCCTAATCATCAGATGGACCAGGTCCTTTATTTCCTAATCATCAGATGGACCAGGTCCTATATTTAGTCATCAGATGGACAGGGTCCTTTATTTCCTAGTCATCAGATGGAGCAGGTCCTTTATTTCCTAGTCATCAGATGGACCGGGTCCTTTATTTCCTAGTCATCAGAGGGACCAGGTCCTTTATTTTCTAGTCATCAGATGGACCAGGTCCTATATTTAGTCATCAGATGGACCAGGTCCTTTATTTCCTAATCTTCAGATGGACCAGGTCCTTTATTTCTTAGTCATCAAATGGAGCAGGTCCCTTATTTAGTCATCAGAGGGACCAGGTCCTTTATTTCCTAGTCATCAGATGGACCAGGTCCTTTATTTCCTAATCATCAGAGGGACCAGGTCCTTTATTTCCTAGTCATCAGATGGACCAGGTCCTTTATTTCCTGGTCATCAGATGGACCAGGTCCTTTATTTAGTGATCAGATGGACCAGGTCCTTTATTTCCTAGTCATCAGAGGGACCAGGTCCTTTATTTCCTAGTCATCAGATGGACCAGGTCCTTTATTTCCTAATCATCAGAGGGACCAGGTCCTTTATTTCCTAGTCATCAGATGGACCAGGTCCTTTATTTCCTAGTCATCAGATGGACCAGGTCCTTTATTTCCTAGTCATCAGATGGACCAGGTCCTTTATTTCTTAGTCATCAAATGGAGCAGGTCCTTTATTTAGTCATCAGAGGGACCAGGTCCTTTATTTCCTAGTCATCAGAGGGACCAAGTCCTTTATTTCTTAGTCATCAAATGGAGCAGGTCCTTTATTTAGTCATCAGAGGGACCAGGTCCTTTATTTCCTAGTCATCAGAGGGTCCAGGTCCTTTATTTCCTAGTCATCAGAGGGACCAGGTCCTTTATTTCCTAGTCATCAGAGGGACCAAGTCCTTTATTTCTTAGTCATCAAATGGAGCAGGTCCTTTATTTAGTCATCAGAGGGACCAGGTCCTTTATTTCCTAGTCATCAGAGGGTCCAGGTCCTTTATTTCCTAGTCATCAGAGGGACCAGGTCCTTTATTTCCTAGTCATCAGAGGGACCGGGTCCTTTATTTCCTAGTCATCAGATGGACCAGGTCCTATATTTAGTGATCAGATGGACCAGGTCCTTTATTTCCTAGTCATCAGATGGACCAGGTCCTATATTTAGTGATCAGATGGACCAGGTCCTTTATTTCCTAGTCATCAGAGGGACCGGGTCCTTTATTTCCTAGTCATCAGATGGACCAGGTCCTATATTTAGTCATCAGATGGACCAGGTCCTTTATTTCCTAATCATCAGATGGTCCAGGTCCTTTATTTCCTAGTCATCAGAGGGACCAGGTCCTTTATTTCCTAGTCATCAGAGGGACCGGGTCCTTTATTTCCTAGTCATCAGATGGACCAGGTCCTATATTTAGTCATCAGATGGACCAGGTCCTTTATTTCCTAGTCATCAGATGGACCAGGTCCTATATTTGGTGATCAGATGGACCAGGTCCTTTATTTCCTAGTCATCAGAGGGACCAGGTCCTTTATTTCCTAATCATCAGAGGGACCAGGTCCTTTATTTCCTAGTCATCAGAGGGACCAAGTCCTTCATTTCCTAATCATCAGATGGACCAGGTCCTTTATTTCCTAGTCATCAGATGGACCAGGTCCTTTATTTCCTAGTCATAAGATGGACCGGGTCCTTTATTTTCTAGTCATCAGAGGGACCAGGTCCTTTATTTCCTAGTCATCAGAGGGACCGGGTCCTTTATTTCCTAGTCATCAGAGGGACCAGGTCCTTTATTTCCTAGTCATCAGAGGGACCAGGTCCTTTATTTCCTAGTCATCAGAGGGACCAGGTCCTTTATTTCCTAGTCATCAGATGGAGCAGGTCCTTTATTTAGTCATCAGAGGGACCAGGTCCTTTATTTCCTAGTCATCAGAGGGACCGAGTCCTTTATTTCCTAGTCATCAGAGGGACCAGGTCCTATATTTAGTCATCAGATGGACCAGGTCCTTTATTTCCTAATCATCAGAGGGACCATGTCCTTTATTTCCTAATCATCAGATGGAGCAGGTCCTTTATTTAGTCATCAGAGGGACCAGGTCCTTTATTTCCTAGTCATCAGAGGGTCCAGGTCCTTTATTTCCTAGTCATCAGAGGGACCAGGTCCTTTATTTCCTAGTCATCAGAGGGACCGGGTCCTTTATTTCCTAGTCATCAGATGGACCAGGTCCTATATTTAGTCATCAGATGGACCAGGTCCTTTATTTCCTAGTCATCAGATGGACCAGGTCCTATATTTAGTGATCAGATGGACCAGGTCCTTTATTTCCTAGTCATCAGAGGGTCCAGGTCCTTTATTTCCTAGTCATCAGAGGGACCAGGTCCTTTATTTCCTAGTCATCAGAGGGACCGGGTCCTTTATTTCCTAGTCATCAGATGGACCAGGTCCTATATTTAGTCATCAGATGGACCAGGTCCTTTATTTCCTAGTCATCAGATGGACCAGGTCCTATATTTAGTGATCAGATGGACCAGGTCCTTTATTTCCTAGTCATCAGAGGGACCGGGTCCTTTATTTCCTAGTCATCAGATGGACCAGGTCCTATATTTAGTCATCAGATGGACCAGGTCCTTTATTTCCTAATCATCAGAGGGACCAGGTCCTATATTTAGTCATCAGATGGACCAGGTCCTTTATTTCCTAGTCATCAAATGGGCCAGGTCCTATATTTAGTCATCAGATGGACCAGGTCCTTTATTTCCTAGTCATCAGAGGGACCAGGTCCTTTATTTCCTAGTCATCAGATGGACCAGGTCCTATATTTAGTCATCAGAGGGACCAGGTCCTATATTTAGTCATCAGATGGACCGGGTCCTTTATTTCCTAATCATCAGATGGACCAGGTCCTTTATTTCCTAATCATCAGATGGACCAGGTCCTATATTTAGTCATCAGATGGACCAGGTCCTATATTTAGTCATCAGATGGACAGGGTCCTTTATTTCCTAGTCATCAGATGGACCAGGTCCTTTATTTCCTAGTCATCAGATGGACCGGGTCCTTTATTTCCTAGTCATCAGAGGGACCAGGTCCTTTATTTTCTAGTCATCAGATGGACCAGGTCCTATATTTAGTCATCAGATGGACCAGGTCCTTTATTTCCTAATCTTCAGATGGACCAGGTCCTTTATTTCTTAGTCATCAAATGGAGCAGGTCCCTTATTTAGTCATCAGAGGGACCAGGTCCTTTATTTCCTAGTCATCAGATGGACCGGGTCCTATATTTAGTCATCAGATGGACCAGGTCCTTTATTTCCTAGTCATCAGAGGGACCAAGTCCTTTATTTCTTAGTCATCAAATGGAGCAGGTCCCTTATTTAGTCATCAGAGGGACCAGGTCCTTTATTTCCTAGTCATCAGATGGACCAGGTCCTTTATTTCCTAATCATCAGAGGGACCAGGTCCTTTATTTCCTAGTCATCAGATGGACCAGGTCCTTTATTTCCTAGTCATCAGATGGACCAGGTCCTTTATTTCCTAGTCATCAGATGGACCAGGTCCTTTATTTAGTGATCAGATGGACCAGGTCCTTTATTTCCTAGTCATCAGAGGGACCAGGTCCTTTATTTCCTAGTCATCAGATGGACCAGGTCCTTTATTTCCTAGTCATCAGATGGACCAGGTCCTTTATTTCCTAATCATCAGAGGGACCAGGTCCTTTATTTCCTAGTCATCAGATGGACCAGGTCCTTTATTTCCTAGTCATCAGATGGACCAGGTCCTTTATTTCCTAGTCATCAGATGGACCAGGTCCTTTATTTCCTAGTCATCAGATGGACCAGGTCCTTTATTTCCTAGTCATCAGAGGGACCAGGTCCTTTATTTCCTAGTCATCAGAGGGACCAGGTCCTTTATTTCCTAGTCATCAGATGGACCAGGTCCTTTATTTCCTAGTCATCAGATGGACCAGGTCCTTTATTTCCTAGTCATCAGATGGACCGGGTCCTTTATTTAGTGATCAGATGGACCAGGTCCTTTATTTCCTAGTCATCAGAGGGACCAGGTCCTTTATTTCCTAGTCATCAGAGGGACCAGGTCCTTTATTTCCTCGTCATCAGAGGGACCGGGTCCTTTATTTCCTAGTCATCAGATGGATCAGGTCCTTTATTTAGTGATCAGATGGACCAGGTCCTTTATTTCCTAGTCATCAGAGGGACCAGGTCCTTTATTTCCTAGTCATCAGAGGGACCAGGTCCTTTATTTCCTAGTCATCAGAGGGACCAGGTCCTTTATTTCCTAGTCATCAGAGGGACCAGGTCCTTTATTTCCTAGTCATCAAAGGGACCGGGTCCTTTATTTCCTAGTCATCAGAGGGACCAGGTCCTTTATTTAGTCATCAGAGGGACCAGGTCCTTTATTTCCTAGTCATCAGAGGGACCAGGTCCTATATTTAGTCATCAGATGGTCCAGGTCCTTTATTTCCTAATCATCAGAGGGACCGTGTCCTTTATTTCCTAATCATCAGATGGAGCAGGTCCTTTATTTAGTCATCAGAGGGACCAGGTCCTTTATTTCCTAGTCATCAGAGGGTCCAGGTCCTTTATTTCCTAGTCATCAGAGGGACCAGGTCCTTTATTTCCTAGTCATCAGAGGGTCCAGGTCCTTTATTTCCTAGTCATCAGAGGGTCCAGGTCCTTTATTTCCTAGTCATCAGAGGGACCGGGTCCTTTATTTCCTAGTCATCAGATGGACCAGGTCCTATATTTAGTCATCAGATGGACCAGGTCCTTTATTTCCTAGTCATCAGATGGACCAGGTCCTATATTTAGTCATCAGATGGAGCAGGTCCTTTATTTCCTAATCATCAGATGGACCAGGTCCTTTATTTCCTAATCATCAAATGGACCAGGTCCTATATTTAGTCATCAGATGGACCACGTCCTTTATTTCCTAGTCATCAGAGGGACCAGGTCCTTTATTTCCTAGTCATCAGATGGACCAGGTCCTTTATTTCCTAGTCATCAGATGGACCAGGTCCTATATTTAGTCATCAGAGGGACCAGGTCCTATATTTAGTCATCAGATGGACCGGGTCCTTTATTTCCTAATCATCAGATGGACCAGGTCCTTTATTTCCTAATCATCAGATGGACCAGGTCCTATATTTAGTCATCAGATGGACCAGGTCCTATATTTAGTCATCAGATGGACAGGGTCCTTTATTTCCTAGTCATCAGATGGACCAGGTCCTATATTTAGTGATCAGATGGACCAGGTCCTTTATTTCCTAGTCATCAGATGGACCAGGTCCTATATTTAGTCATCAGATGGACCAGGTCCTTTATTTCCTAGTCATCAGAGGGACCGGGTCCTTTATTTCCTAGTCATCAGATGGACCAGGTCCTATATTTAGTCATCAGATGGACCAGGTCCTTTATTTCCTAATCATCAGATGGACCAGGTCCTTTATTTCCTAGTCATCAAATGGACCAGGTCCTATATTTAGTCATCAGATGGACCAGGTCCTTTATTTCCTAGTCATCAGAGGGACCAGGTCCTTTATTTCCTAGTCATCAGATGGACCAGGTCCTTTATTTCCTAGTCATCAGATGGACCAGGTCCTATATTTAGTCATCAGAGGGACCAGGTCCTATATTTAGTCATCAGATGGACCGGGTCCTTTATTTCCTAATCATCAGATGGACCAGGTCCTTTATTTCCTAATCATCAGATGGACCAGGTCCTATATTTAGTCATCAGATGGACCAGGTCCTATATTTAGTCATCAGATGGACAGGGTCCTTTATTTCCTAGTCATCAGATGGAGCAGGTCCTTTATTTAGTCATCAGAGGGACCAGGTCCTTTATTTCCTAGTCATCAGAGGGACCAGGTCCTTTATTTCCTAGTCATCAGAGGGACCGGGTCCTTTATTTCCTAGTCATCAGATGGACCAGGTCCTATATTTAGTCATCAGATGGACCAGGTCCTTTATTTCCTAATCTTCAGATGGACCAGGTCCTTTATTTCTTAGTCATCAAATGGAGCAGGTCCCTTATTTAGTCATCAGAGGGACCAGGTCCTTTATTTCTTAGTCATCAAATGGAGCAGGTCCCTTATTTAGTCATCAGAGGGACCAGGTCCTTTATTTCCTAGTCATCAGAGGGACCGGGTCCTATATTTAGTCATCAGATGGACCAGGTCCTTTATTTCCTAGTCATCAGAGGGACCAGGTCCTTTATTTCCTAGTCATCAGAGGGACCAAGTCCTTTATTTCTTAGTCATCAAATGGAGCAGGTCCCTTATTTAGTCATCAGAGGGACCAGGTCCTTTATTTCCTAGTCATCAGATGGACCAGGTCCTTTATTTCCTAATCATCAGAGGGACCAGGTCCTTTATTTCCTAGTCATCAGATGGACCAGGTCCTTTATTTCCTAATCATCAGAGGGACCAGGTCCTTTATTTCCTAGTCATCAGATGGACCAGGTCCTTTATTTAGTGATCAGATGGACCAGGTCCTTTATTTCCTAGTCATCAGATGGACCGGGTCCTTTATTTCCTAGTCATCAGATGGATCAGGTCCTTTATTTCCTAGTCATCAGAGGGACCAGGTCCTTTATTTCCTAGTCATCAGATGGACCAGGTCCTTTATTTCCTAGTCATCAGATGGACCAGGTCCTTTATTTCCTAGTCATCAGAGGGACCAGGTCCTTTATTTCCTAGTCATCAGATGGACCGGGTCCTTTATTTAGTGATCAGATGGACCAGGTCCTTTATTTTCTAGTCATCAGAGGGACCAGGTCCTTTATTTCCTAGTCATCAGAGGGACCAGGTCCTTTATTTCCTCGTCATCAGAGGGACCGGGTCCTTTATTTCCTAGTCATCAGATGGATCAGGTCCTTTATTTAGTGATCAGATGGACCAGGTCCTTTATTTCCTAGTCATCAGAGGGACCAGGTCCTTTATTTCCTAGTCATCAGAGGGACCAGGTCCTTTATTTACTAGTCATCAGAGGGACCAGGTCCTTTATTTCCTAGTCATCAGAGGGACCAGGTCCTTTATTTCCTAGTCATCAGAGGGACCAGGTCCTTTATTTCCTAGTCATCAGAGGGACCGGGTCCTTTATTTCCTAGTCATCAGAGGGACCAGGTCCTATATTTAGTCATCAGATGGACCAGGTCCTTTATTTCCTAATCATCAGAGGGACCATGTCCTTTATTTCCTAATCATCAGATGGAGCAGGTCCTTTATTTAGTCATCAGATGGACCAGGTCCTTTATTTCCTAATCATCAGAGGGACCGTGTCCTTTATTTCCTAATCATCAGATGGAGCAGGTCCTTTATTTAGTCATCAGAGGGACCAGGTCCTTTATTTCCTAATCATCAGATGGACCAGGTCCTTTATTTAGTCATCAGATGGAGCAGGTCCTTTATTTAGTCATCAGAGGGTCCAGGTCCTTTATTTCCTAGTCATCAGAGGGACCAGGTCCTTTATTTCCTAGTCATCAGAGGGACCAGGTCCTTTATTTCCTAGTCATCAGAGGGACCGGGTCCTTTATTTCCTAGTCATCAGATGGACCAGGTCCTATATTTAGTCATCAGATGGACCAGGTCCTTTATTTCCTAGTCATCAGATGGACCAGGTCCTATATTTAGTCATCAGATGGAGCAGGTCCTTTATTTCCTAGTCATCAGAGGGACCGGGTCCTTTATTTCCTAGTCATCAGATGGACCAGGTCCTTTATTTCCTAATCATCAGATGGACCAGGTCCTTTATTTCCTAGTCATCAAATGGACCAGGTCCTATATTTAGTCATCAGAGGGACCAGGTCCTTTATTTCCTAGTCATCAGATGGACCAGGTCCTTTATTTCCTAGTCATCAGATGGACCAGGTCCTATATTTAGTCATCAGAGGGACCAGGTCCTATATTTAGTCATCAGATGGACCGGGTCCTTTATTTCCTAATCATCAGATGGACCAGGTCCTTTATTTCCTAATCATCAGATGGACCAGGTCCTATATTTAGTCATCAGATGGACCAGGTCCTATATTTAGTCATCAGATGGACAGGGTCCTTTATTTCCTAGTCATCAGATGGAGCAGGTCCTTTATTTAGTCATCAGAGGGACCAGGTCCTTTATTTCCTAGTCATCAGATGGACCAGGTCCTTTATTTCCTAGTCATCAGAGGGACCGGGTCCTTTATTTCCTAGTCATCAGAGGGACCAGGTCCTTTATTTCCTAGTCATCAGAGGGACCGGGTCCTTTATTTCCTAGTCATCAGAGGGACCAGGTCCTTTATTTCCTAGTCATCAGATGGATCAGGTCCTTTATTTAGTCATCAGATGGACCAGGTCCTTTATTTATTAATCATTAGATGGACCAGGTCCTATATTTAGTCATCAGATGGACCAGGTCCTTTAGCTGACTAGGATTTAGACTCTACCGCAGCCCCAGCGCTGCAGCCCCCACTTCCTGCCCATGTGATCAGTCACATGACAATTACAGGCAAAATGAGGCGGAAACCTTGCATTTTGTAGGTTTTTTTGAGTATTTTTTTTATTTAAATTTTTTAAAATTATTTTAATTTTTGAAGCATTTTTTCCAGTCTTTATTCATGCATTGGTATATTTTTGAGAGTTTTTGTGTATTTATTCATTTTAGTTTTTGAAGCATTTTTTTCAGGCATCGGCATATTTTAGATTTATTTTTTTCATTTTTGAAGGCATTGGTATATTTTTTAGTCTTTTTAATTTATTTATTTATAATTTTTTTTCATTTTTGAAGCATTTTTTTCAAACATTGGTATATGGTATTTGATTATTATTATTTTTTTCCTTTTTGAAGCATTTTTTTTTTCAGACTTTTTTCAGGCACTGGTATATTTATTATTATTAAATTTTTTTACTTTTTTGAAGCATTTTTTTGCAGACTTTTTTCAGGCACTGGTATATTTTTAAGAGTTTTTATTTATTTATTTTCATTTTTGAGAGTTTTTTCAGGCATTGGTATATTTTTACTTATTTTTTATATTTTTTAAGCATTTATATGTTTGTTTTTTTTGCAGGCTTTTTTCACACATTGGTATATTTTTTATATTTCTTTTAAGCATTTTTTTGCAGGCTTTTTTCAGGCACTGGTATATTTTTGAGAGTTTTTTTATTTTTCATTTTTGAAGCATTTTTTCACACATTGGTATATTTTTATATTTTTTTTAAGCATTTTTTTTTTTTTTTTGCAGGCTTTTTTCACACATTGGTATATTTTTTATATTTCTTTTAAGCATTTTTTTGCAGGCTTTTTTCAGGCACTGGTATATTTTTGAGAGTTTTTTTATTTTTCATTTTTGAAGCATTTTTTCACACATTGGTATATTTTTATATTTTTTTTAAGCATTTTTTTTTTTTTTTGCAGGCTTTTTTCAGGCATTTTCGATTTTTTTAAAAGTTTTGCAGCATTTTTTCGAGACATTTTTCCCCTTTGCAACAGCAAATGCTGTACTGTAAATTTTCAAACCAAACATTTTTTGGACATAAATTGTCCCCCCCAAATTTTTTTTTTTTTCAAAGGCTGTCCGGACATGCTGGGAGTTGTCGTTTTGCAACAGCTGAAGAGCTGCTGTTTGGTGCCCACTGGTCTTCGCTGAGGTGTTTTTGTCAGGTTTTTTGTAGTTTTATTCATTCCATGGCAGCCTTATGTGTATATATATATATATATATATATTTATATATATATGTGATCTCCTGGTGCTGTTGCCCCCTTGTGGACAGTTTTATTAGTACAAATGTAGATATTTTTCTTTATGAATTATCTCTAGGTCAGAGTTTCCCAACCAGGGTGCCTCCAGCTGTTGCAAAATTACAACTCCCAGCAGACACTCTCATTCTAGAGCACTGTTTCCCAACCAGGGTGCCTCCAGCTGTTGCAAAACTACAAGTCCCAGCATGCCCGGACAGCCAAAGGCGGTCCGGGCATGCTGGGACTTGTAGTTTTGCAACAGCTGGAGGCACCCTGGTTGGGAAACAGTGCTCTAGGTTGAGAGTGCCTGCTGGGAGTTGTAGTTCAGCTGGAGGCACCCTGGTTGGGAAACAGTGCTCTAGGTTGAGAGTTCCCGTCTGGGAGTTGTAGTTCAGCTGGAGGGCCGCAGGTTGGAGACCACTGCTCTAGGCCAATAAATAATGACGTCTGTTTCTTATTCCATGTCCAGATATACACCCACCGGCCACTTTATTAGGGACACCTGATCAACTAACACAATTACCTAATCACCAATCACATGGCAGCAACTCATTGTGTTTAGGCATGTAGATGTGGTCAAGACAACTCGCTGAAGTTCAAACCGATCTTCAGAATGGGGAAGAAAGGAGATGTAAGTGATGGTGAACGTGTCCTGGTTGTTGGTACCAGACGGGCCGGTCTGAGGATTTCACAATCTGCTGATCTCCTGGGATTCTCACACACGACCATCTCCAGGGTTTACAGAGAACGGTCCGAAAAAAGAGAAAATATCAAATAAGTGGCGGCTGTCTGGAGGAAAATGTCTTGTTAGTGTCAGAGGAGAATGGGCAAACTGGTTCGAGATGGCAGAAAGGCAACAGTGACTGAAATAACCCCTGGTTACACCCGAAGTCTGCAGAATCCCATCTCTGACCGCACAACACGTCCAACCTTGGAGCAGATGGGCTACAGCAGCTGAAGATCACACCGGGGGCCCCTCCTGTCACCTAAGAACAGGAAACTAAGGCCACAATTCACACAGGAACCAGAACTGGAAGATGGAAGAACGTTGTCCGGTCTGAGGAGTCTCCATTCCGCGGTGACATCAGATGGGGCAGAATTTGGTGGAAATATAAAGCCTGGATCCCTCCGGCCTTGTGTCAGGTCCAGGCTGCTGGTGTAATGGTTTCGGGGGACATTTTCTGGGCCTCTTAGAACCAATTGTCACTAGGGTTGGCGTCTTGTACAGTAGAAAATGGTGTCACCCCTGAATGTGACTTCTTCCAAATGTGACTCGTCTCTGCAGAGTATGATGACTATAATAATATGTACAATAATGTCCTTACTAATAATGCCCCTACTGTGCCCCCTATATATCGAAAATGCCCCTACTGTGCCCCCCATACATCGACAATGCCCCTACTGTGCCCCCCATACATAGACAATGCCCCTACTGTGCCCCCATACATCAATAATGCCCCTACTGTGCCCTCCATACATCGATAATGCCCCTACTGTGTCCCCATACATCGACAATGCCCCTACTGTGCCCCCCATACATCAACAATGCCCTTACTGTGGCCCCCATACATCGACAATTCCCCTACTGTGCCCCCATTCATCGACAATGCCCCTACTGTGGCCCACATACATCGAGAATGCCCCTACTGTGCCCCCCATACATCGACAATGCCCCTACTGTGCCCCCATTCATCGACAATGCCCCTACTGTGGCCCCCATACATCGAGAATGCCCCTACTGTGCCCCCCATACATCGACAATGCCCCTACTGTGCCCCCCATACATTGACAATGCCCCTACTGTGCCCCCCATACATCGACAATGCCCCCCAGACATCGACAATGCCCCTACTGTGCCCCCCATACATCAACAATGCCCCCCAGACATCGACAATGCCCCTACTGTGCCCCCCATACATCAACAATGCCCCCCAGACATCGACAATGCCCCTACTGTGCCCCCCATACATCGACAATGCCCCCCAGACATCGACAATGCCCCTACTGTGCCCCCCATACATCAACAATGCCCCCCAGACATCGACAATGCCCCTACTGTGCCCCCCATACATCGACAATGCCCCTACTGTGGCCCCCATACATTGACAATGCCCCTACTGTGCCCCCATTCATCGACAATGCCCCTACTGTGGCCCCCATACATCGAGAATGCCCCTACTGTGCCCCCCATACATCGACAATGCCCCTACTGTGCCCCCACTCATCGACAATGCCCCTACTGTGGCCCCCATACATTCAGAATGCCCCTACTGTGCCCCCCATACATCGACAATGCCCCTACTGTGCCCCCCATACATCGACAATGCCCCTACTGTGCCCCCCATACATCGGCAATGCCCCTACTGTGCCCCCATTCATCGATAATGCCTCTTCTGTGCCCCCATACATCGACAATGCCCCTACTGTGCCCCCATTCATCGATAATGCCTCTCCTGTGATCCCATTCACAAATAATGCCCCAATGGTATACATACTCATTGATAATGCCCCCTTTGCCCCAAATAATTTCCCCATGTGCCTTCATATAATAATATGATGCCCCATATATTCATTTGTAATAATGACCTGCATTTCTCCATACCATACAGTAATAATGCCCCCTGTGCCAGGTGGTAATATGCCTCCTGTGTCCCCAAGTGGTAATCATGCCCCCTGTCCTATGTTCCCATCATATAAAAATGCCCCGTCTTGTTCCACCACATCCTATCCTATCCCCCCATAACATAATGCCCCTGTCCTGTACCCCCATATAATAATGCCCCCTGTCCTGTACCCCCATATAATAATGCCCCCTGTCCTGTACCCCCATATAATAATGCCCCCTGTCCTGTACCCCCATATAATAATGCCCCCTGTTCTGTACCCCCCATATAATAATGCCCGCCGTCTTGTGCCCCCACATATAATAATGCCTCCTCTGCCAACCAAATGGTCATAGTGCCCCAGCATAAAAATAAAGGTAAATAATCCTTACTTAGTCCACATAATCTCTATCTGGTTCACATAATCCTTACCTAGTCCACATAATCCTTACCTAGTCCACATAATCCTTACGTAGGGTGACACCATTGTCTAAAGATGGCCATACACTTGCTATTTGTCAGCTTCTATATAACCTATATAAGAGGCCACAAATTGGATATACACTTGGGCAATAATTGGGCACTTAACAGAGGGATCATGCTGTTGGTTAAGTATAAAGACAAGCGTGATTTCCTTATATTGACTACACAGTAACGGCAGCACCCCCAATCCTTATACGAGATAATGAGGTATCAGCACAGGGACCCTAAGCCAGATTGCAACATGGACTATAGTAGGTACTAAGAATGTGTAGATCTGCTGGATCAAGTGCTGAAGCCACATAGTGCTGTAATGTCTACGCCAGAGAGAAGAAGGCTGAACAAGGGTCTCTCTGCAATACATTACTCTCTTCATTTGGCCTCTGGTCATTTCCTATCATGTCCTTTCAGATATCGTGTCACAGAACCTGTAAAGATCTTCATCTGTAATGTTCGTAACTTTGTACTTTTTTATTTATATGGTTAGGTTACAGGAAACACTAGATTAGCTATACCGGCCTGCAACGTGCCAGTTAAAGGACTACAACTCCCAGCTAACCTGTACAATAACTACCTCCTAGTACCCACTACAGTGCAATGTAAAAAAGATGTCTGGTGCATCAGAGAACCCTGTATTACGAGTATCTTTTATTCTCATATAAGAGCCGGAACATATCAAGGTTCTAATATTTGGGAACCGGGACGTGAAGGGCCCCAATACTTGTAGCACCTGGGATATACAGGGCAATTATTAAAATAGTGGGGGTACGAAATGGCGCCATTTATCAGTGTGACACCTAACGGAGTGCTTCATATTATTATGATCGGCTGTGAAACTTCTCATCATGAATAATAAAGGTCACATTGTTTAAAAAGTCAATAAACAAAATGTATTAAGTGCAAAACAGAACATAAAAATGTATAAAGTATAAATCACTATATGTGCGAAACCTTCCATGGTCCGGGGTCTGACCCATAACCCCACTATGTGTCCATGGTCCGGGGTCTGACCCATAACCCCACTATGTGTCCATGGTCCGGGGTCTGACCCATAACCCCACTATGTGTCCATGGTCCGGGGTCTGACCCATAACCCCACTATGTGTCCATGGTCCGGGGTCTGACCCATAACCCCACTATGTGTCCATGGTCCGGGGTCTGACCCATAACCCCACTATGTGTCCATGGTCCGGGGTCTGACCCATAACCCCACTATGTGTCCATGGTCCGGGGTCTGACCCATAACCCCACTATGTGTCCATGGTCCGGGGTCTGACCCATAACCCCACTATGTGTCCATGGTCCGGGGTCTGACCCATAACCCCACTATGTGTCCATGGTCCGGGGTCTGACCCATAACCCCACTATGTGTCCATGGTCCGGGGTCTGACCCATAACCCCACTATGTGTCCATGGTCCGGGGTCTGACCCATAACCCCACTATGTGTCCATGGTCCGGGGTCTGACCCATAACCCCACTATGTGTCCATGGTCCGGGGTCTGACCCATAACCCCACTATGTGTCCATGGTCCGGGGTCTGACCCATAACCCCACTATGTGTCCATGGTCCGGGGTCTGACCCATAACCCCACTATGTGTCCATGGTCCGGGGTCTGACCCAGAACCCCACTATGTGTCCATGGTCCGAACCACAACCCCACTATGTGTCCATGGTCCGGGGTCTGACCCATAACCCCACTATGTGTCCATGGTCCGGGGTCTGACCCATAACCCCACTATGTGTCCATGGTCCGGGGTCTGACCCATAACCCCACTATGTGTCCATGGTCCGAACCACAACCCCACTATGTGTCCATGGTCCGGGGTCTGACCCATAACCCCACTATGTGTCCATGGTCCGGGGTCTGACCCATAATCCCACTATGTGTCCATGGTCCGGGGTCTGACCCATAACCCCACTTTGTGTCCATGGTCCGGGGTCTGACCCATAACCCCACTATGTGTCCATGGTCCGGGGTCTGACCCATAACCCCACTATGTGTCCATGGTCCGGGGTCTGACCCATAACCCCACTATGTGTCCATGGTCCGGGGTCTGACCCATAACCCCACTATGTGTCCATGGTCCGGGGTCTGACCCATAACCCCACTATGTGTCCATGGTCCGGGGTCTGACCCAGAACCCCACTATGTGTCCATGGTCCGGGGGCTGACCCATAATCCCACTATGTGTCCATGGTCCGGGGTCTGAACCATAACCCCACTATGTGTCCATGGTCCGGGGTCTGACCCATAACCCCACTATGTGTCCATGGTCCGGGGTCTGACCCATAACCCCACTATGTGTCCATGGTCCGGGGTCTGACCCATAACCCCACTATGTGTCCATGGTCCGGGGTCTGACCCATAACCCCACTATGTGTCCATGGTCCGAACCACAACCCACTATGTGTCCATGGTCCGGGGTCTGACCCATAACCCCACTATGTGTCCATGGTCCGGGGTCTGACCCATAATCCCACTATGTGTCCATGGTCCGGGGTCTGACCCATAACCCCACTTTGTGTCCATGGTCCGGGGTCTGACCCATAACCCCACTATGTGTCCATGGTCCGGGGTCTGACCCATAACCCCACTATGTGTCCATGGTCCGAACCACAACCCCACTATGTGTCCATGGTCCGGGGTCTGACCCATAACCCCACTATGTGTCCATGGTCCGGGGTCTGACCCATAATCCCACTATGTGTCCATGGTCCAGGGTCTGACCCATAACCCCACTATGTGTCCATGGTCCGGGGTCTGACCCATAACCCCACTATGTGTCCATGGTCCGGGGTCTGACCCATAACCCCACTATGTGTCCATGGTCCGGGGTCTGACCCATAACCCCACTATGTGTCCATGGTCCGGGGTCTGACCCATAACCACACTATGTGTCCATGGTCCGGGGTCTGACCCATAACCCCACTATGTGTCCATGGTCCGGGGTCTGACCCATAACCCCACTATGTGTCCATGGTCCGGGGTCTGACCCATAACCCCACTATGTGTCCATGGTCCGGGGTCTGACCCATAACCACACTATGTGTCCATGGTCCGGGGTCTGACCCATAACCCCACTATGGGGGAGATTTATCAAAAAAAACAAAAAAATTTATCAAAATTTATCAACCAAAAAGTTGACCAGTTTCCCACAGCAACCAATCAGATCGCTTCTTTCACTTTGCAGAAGCCTTGTTAAAAATGAAAGCAGCAATCTGATTGGTTGCTATGGGCAACTCAGCAACTTTTCCCCTGGACAGGTTTTGATAAATCTCCCCCTGTGTCCATGGCTAATGTCTGGTAAGTATTCCCCATACACAGGACATGGAAGCAACGTCAGACTTTCGGGGTGGGGGGGGGGGGGGGGTCCCTGGCCCCTCTTCGTATCTGTAGACTGGACACCACAATCAGTTCTGGTCAGTGTTAGATTTTGCGACATTTTCCATATGAAAAGAAGTAGAGACTTTGGAAAGGTCGCCTTTCGATTCTTGAGATTCCATAGAAAGACACGGTAACCGGCACTCACCGGAAGGCTTCAGTCAGACGACTCCACTTCAGCTACTACTACGGACCCGGTTCCAGACTCGCTGCAGGGCGCTCAGAGGGGCAAAACCGCCGACATTTGCCTCTGAGCGCCCTGCAGCTATTTGATGCCGGAAGAAACGCACACAGCGCGTAACCGCCAACAGTCGCCTCTGAGCGCCCTGCAGCTTTTGGAGGCTGGAAGAAGCGCACAAGGTGCAAAACCGCCGATCGTCCCCTCTGAGCGCCCTGCAGTGAGTCTGGTACCAGGTCCAAAGAAGCAGCTGAAGTGAAGTCGTCTTCCTGAAGCCTTCCGGTGAGTGCAGGTTACCGCGTCTTTCTTTGCTACAGTATTTCAGTGACTTGGATTTTTTCTGGTTCCCAGCACCGCCGGATCCGCAGACTTAGGACCTTGGTCTCCCGTAGTGATAGAAGTCCATGGGCTCTGTTATCCTGTTTGCTATATAGCAGTAGGGCCACTTTATCTCAGAGTACTTGACGTTATAAGTCATGGGACATTCAGGACACCTCCACGTATGGGGCCTGTGGTGGACATGAGATGGCGGAAGCATAGAAGCACAAAATAGAGAGAGGACACCGAGGAACCTCATATATTTATTCTGATGTAGTGAGACGAATGAAAATTACTTCTACGAGGGTGGAAAACTTCCCTCGCCCCTCAATGCCGGCCACACGTGTCTCATCCTTCTTCAGATCCACCATCCAGTGGTCCATAGACCGGCTCAATCTTCCCACGGCCGGTACGGGGCGTCCACATCTCTCTGCTGAAAACTTGGTTATTCAAAAGACTAAAAATGATCCCCGAAATGCGTTGGGTTGTGTACCCAGATACTGGCCAGCCTGGTATCATTATTCTGATATAGTGAGACTCTACTTCTACAAGGGTGGGAAGGTTGTCCCCGCTCAGTCCTGGCAACACGTGTCCAAGTGTCCTTCAGATCCACCATCCAGCGCTCAGTAGAGCGGCTCAGTGTCCCACAGCCGGTTAGGAGCGTCCACTTCTCTCAGACAAAATTAATGAATTCATAGTTTCATATAGACATGAATGGAGGGGGCGTGGCATGACGTCACGTCCCCAGTCTCGGAAACCCGGAGGTTTCTGAAACTGGAGATGCAGCACCCGCATTCTATGCATGGAGATCGCGGGGGGTCTCAGCAGCAGGCCCCCCACCATCAGACATCTTATCCCCTATCCTTTGGATAGGGGATAAAATGTTTTTGCTCGGAATACCCCTTTAATATTACTGTAACATAAATCCCCCCCCATGTTTCTAAAACATTACTCAAATATCGGGGTTCACAGTCCAACGGGTTTCAAGAGACCATCTCTATTTTATTATATGAATAAATTAATTTTGTCTGAGAGAAGCGGACGCTCTGGGACACTGAGCCGCTCTACTGAGCGCTGGATGGTGGATCTGAAGGACACTTGGACACGTGTTGCCAGGACTGAGCGGGGACAACCTTCCCACCCTTGTAGAAGTAGAGTCTCACTATATCAGAATAATGATACCAGGCTGGCCAGTATCTGGGTACACAACCCAACGCATTTCGGGGATCATTTTTAGTCTTTGAATAACCAAGTTTTCAGCAGAGAGATGTGGACGCCCCGTACCGGCCGTGGGAAGATTGAGCCGGTCTATGGACCACTGGATGGTGGATCTGAAGAAGGATGAGACACGTGTGGCCGGCATTGAGGGGCGAGGGAAGTTTTCCACCCTCGTAGAAGTGATTTTCATTCGTCTCACTACATCAGAATAAATATATGAGGTTCCTCGGTGTCCTCTCTCTATTTTGTGCTTCTATGCTTCCGCCATCTCATGTCCACCACAGGTCCCATACGTGGAGGTGTCCTGAATGTCCCATGACTTATAACTTCAAGTACTCTTTGAGATAAAGTGGCCCTACTGTTATATAGCAAACAGGATAACAGAGCCCATGGACTTCTATCACTACGGGAGACCAAGGTCCTAAGTCTGCGGATGCGGCGGTGCTGGGAACCAGAAAAAATCCAAGTCACTGAAATACTGTAGCAAAGAAAGACGCGGTAACCTGCACTCACCGGAAGGCTTCAGGAAGACGACTCCACTTCAGCTGCTTCTATGGACCTGGTACCAGACTCGCTGCAGGGCGCTCAGAGGGGACTGTTGGCGGTTTGCGCTGTGTACGCTTCTTCCAGCCTCCACCGAGATCAGTGGTTTCCCCAACCCAATCTTCAACGCCACCAACATTCCATTTTTTTTAATGATCATAAATGGTCGAACTGAGAATATTTGGTCTGGATAAGGGGGTAGTCTTTCGGAGAGGTTTCGCTATAGATTGATAGGTCTGTTTTATGAGACGGTTTCTTATCCCCTATACAAAAGATAGGGGATAAGATGTCTGATCGCCAGCGGCGGACCCCCGTGATCTCTGCTGCGGCACCCCAGACATCCAGTGCACGGAGCGAACTTTGCTCTGTGTCGGATGACTGGTGATGCGGGGCAGAGGCTCGTGATGCCACGCTCGTGACGTCATGGCCACGCCCCCTCAATGCAAGTCTATGGGAGGGGGCGTGACGGTGTCACGCCCCCTCCCATAGACTTGCATTGATGGGGCGTGGCCATGACATCATGAGCGGGGCATGGCGTCACCAGCCTCCAGCGCTTCACCCGACATTCTAAACGAATGCTGGGTGCAACAGGGAGATCCTTTGGATAGGGGAAAAGATGTCTAGGGGCGGAGTACCCCTTTAATGTGATGATGGGGTAGGTCTGTAGGTGTGTATGTGTTGGGGCCTGTTCCTCAATATGAGTAGTTGGAATGGTTGTTATTTGTAAGATCCTCATCACGTGAGACTTGTTATCAATATGATTGGATGGATCTTGATTAATCTATTGGTATATGACTGTTGGTGTCCATGAGATTTCCATCACTTGGGGCTCGTTCCTCAATAGGAGTCGATGGTTCTAGTCTATGATCTGTAGGTCGATGATTGTCGGCGTCTGTGAGATCTTTATTACGTGAGGATTGTTCCTCAATAGGAGTCGATGGTTCTAGCCTATGATCCGTAGGTCGATGATTGTCGGCGTCTGTAAGATCTTTATTCCGTGAGGATCGTTCCTCAATATGAGTCGATGGTTCTAGTCTATGATCTGTAGGTCGATGATTGTCGGCGTCTGTGAGATCTTTATTACGTGAGGATTGTTCCTCAATAGGAGTCGATGGTTCTAGTCTATGATCTGTAGGTCGATGATTGTCGGCATCTGTGAGATCTTTATTACGTGAGGATTGTTCCTCAATAGGAGTCGATGGTTCTAGCCTATGATCCGTAGGTCGATGAATATCGGCGTCTGTAAGATCTTTATTCCGTGAGGATCGTTCCTCAATAGGAGTCGATGGTTCTAGTCTATGATCTGTAGGTCGATGATTGTCGGCGTCTGTGAGATCTTTATTCCGTGAGGATCGTTCCTCAATATGAGTCAATGGTTCTAGTCTATGATCTGTAGGTCGATGATTGTCGACGTCTGTAAGATCTTTATTCCGTGAGGATCGTTCCTCAATATGAGTCGATGGTTCTAGTCTATGATCCGTAGGTCGATGATTGTTGGTTTCCATCAGATCTTCATCACATGACACTAGTTCCTCCTTAATATGAGCAGTTGGATCTTGTTGCGTATGATCTCCGAGTGTATAAATATTGGTGTCTGCCGAATCTTCATCATGTGACACTTGTTCCTCCTTAATACGACTAGTGGGACCTTGTTGCGCTTGATCTTTCCCGTACTTAAATCCCATTTCATTGAGCCGATTCCTCACAGTTCTGTCGCAGACGTTGACTCCCGATTCCGCCCATTGGTTCTTCATCTCCCTGGCTGTGCATTTCTTATTCCCAAGACAAATCGCTTCCAGTTTTTTATCCTGAAGCTTTGACGTCTTCCTTGGTCTACCTGTATGTT
Organism: Hyla sarda; assembly: GCF_029499605.1. Lineage (NCBI taxonomy): Eukaryota > Metazoa > Chordata > Amphibia > Anura > Hylidae > Hyla > Hyla sarda. The sequence continues at coordinate 1,550,680 of NC_079195.1, forward strand.
TTCCCTTCATAACCTTCCCATTTTTCTTATACTTGCACCAAATCTTACACACGGCCGACTGGGAACAACCAACATCTTTTGCCACACTCCGTGTCGGTTTCCCGTCTTGAATGAGTTTTATAATCCTTTCCATTGTTTCGATCGACATTTCTCTTGTGGGGGCCATGTTTGTTTGTTGTCGTTTTTATCTGCAGAATACTTTTTTTTTTTTTATTTTGTTTATAGGGCGATTCCATAATTTTCTTCCATTCTACAGCTCGATAAAGTCTGCCGCCACTTTTTCCTTTTAACTGCAGAAAACTTCCATAATTTTTTTTCTTTATCTGATCTGAAAAAAAATATATATTTTTTTAAATTATTGAATTATAATTTATTTAATATTGTTTTGTGTATTTTGTCCATTAAAGGAGAACTCCGGGATAAGAAAACGTATCCCCTACCCTAAGGATAGCGGATACGTTTCAGATTGCAGGGGGTCCAACCGCTGAGGCCTCCCAAGATCTCCCGTACGGGGCCCTCGGCTCTTTACCGAAATAGCGCGTTTCGACCACCGCATGATGCGACAGCCGGCACATCCCCTCAATACATCTATGGTAGAGCCAGAGCTCTGCATTCGGCAGTCTCCACCTCTGCCATAGAAATGTATTGAGGTGGGGGGGTGTTGGTCACCGCATCATGCAGTGGTCGAAATGTGCTATTTCGGCAAAGAGCCGAGGGCCCCGTACGGGAGATCACAGGGGGCCCCAGTGGTTGGACCTCCAGAAGGTGTTCTGACCTATACTGTGAAGTACCCACACCAACCGCAGTCTACTGGGGACCGTGTTTGGTCACTTTCATGACTGTATACACCAGTGTTTCCCAACCAGGGTACCTCCAGCTGTTGCAAAACTATAACTCCTGTTGGCTGTCCGGGCATGCTGGGAGTTGTAGTTTTGCAGCTGGAGGCACCCTGGTTGGGACAGACTGATGTAATCAACAATGAATGTGTACAAGGGGTTATGTGTAATGGATAATATTACAATTCCCAACAGCAGGGTGTAAGGATGGGTTTACACTCAGTATTTGGCTGTCTGGGCATGCTGGGAGTTGTAGTATTGACACAGCTGGAGGCACCCTGGTGTATGCTTTATTCACAGGACACAACAGTGCAGCAGACATGGTAGGTCACCTCCACTTATATGATACTTTGACCAAAATTCACAAAGGACCTTAAATCCCTTTAAATGGCAGCAAAAAAATTGCAAGTTTACCCCAAATATCGCAGTCTTGCTGCAATTATATAAATTGTGTTAAAATTAGTACAATTTAGAAAAAGTTGCGATCAAATTACGACGGCAACCATGAGCGTTAGTGAAGGGGCAAATGCTCGCTCTTCAGCTTATGGCATCTTTTTTCGTGCGGCCATCAAAGTCATCGTTACCGGACGCGCATTGTCCTGATATTCATGGATTGATTGAACTGCGCGAAGGTTCGTCGCTCTGCCTATTCGTACGGTGTCCATTTTAGGACATCGTCAGTCGTCAGCCGTAACTCTGTCCTCAGTCTGGTGAAACGGCGCCCCGCCTCCTCTCTCGGGACAATCTCCGTCAGGTGTCAGCCGCAACTCCCTCCTCCCTCCTTTGTCATCCTAAAAACTTTCCTGCTGTGTAGTAGAACCGAGTCAGTGTCGGCTCTGCTACACGGGTTCTGCTGTACACGCTATTCAGTGTCGGCTCTGCTATACGGGTTCTGCTGTACACGCTATTCAGTGTCGGCTCTGCTATACGGGTTCTGCTGTACACGCTATTCAGTGTCGGCTCTGCTATACGGGTTCTGCTGTACACGCTATTCAGTGTCGGCTCTGCTATACGGGTTCTGCTGTACACTCTATTCAATTTCGGCTCTGCTATACCGACTCTGTAGCACATGTAGTGCTATAGTACATGTGCAAGTTTCACAGTTTCGACTCTGCTATACATACTGTGCAGTGTCGGCTCTGCTATACATACTGTGCAGCGTCGGCTCTGCTATGCATACTGTGCAGGGTCGACTCTGCTATACATACTGTGCAGCGTCGGCTCTGCTATGCATACTGTGCAGCGTCGGCTCTGCTATGCATACTGTGCAGCGTCGGCTCTGCTATACATACTGTGCAGCGTCGGCTCTGCTATGCATACTGTGCAGCGTCGGCTCTGCTATACATACTGTGCAGCGTCGGCTCTGCTATACATACTGTGCAGCGTCGGCTCTGCTATGCATACTGTGCAGTGTCGGCTCTGCTATGCGGCAGGCTGTTGCATCTGAGGGAGAATCGTCTGAGGCATGATGGCATTTTGGACGAGAGAGTGTCGGATGAGGGAGGAGGGAGTAGCGGCTGACGACTGATGGCGATTGGTCCGAGGGAGGAGGCGGGACGCCGTTTCACCTGACGGAGGACGGAGTTATGGCTGACGATGTCCTAAAATGGACGCTGTATATTCGGTATAAGGCAGTGTTCAGGCTGCGTACGAATTCGCCAGCGTCTTTAATTTTGCGGGATCACTTTTCTCCGTCATTGTCAAAATCGCTGTTGCAAAAAAATGTAAATGCGCGTATTAAAAGGTAAAATAGGATAAAGATTTTTACAGCCATTGATCATGTGATTCATATTATGTCATAAATTATTACAGTTTGGGGTCATCGATCAGTGAGAGGAAGAAGAGACCTCCAGCCAATCTACTAACTCTACATTGTATCTACATTCCTTGCATCGCCTCTTCCTCCATCATGTGATCAATCATTTCCCAGCATCCCCTGCTGCCATCTCCCCGCATGCACAGTTCTAATGGTCACCGAGTATAATAAGATATAATAACAGACCTGGAAATGCTTCCAACCTCAGCAGCACCAGCGCTGCAGCCCCCACTTCCTGCCCATGTGATCTGTCACATGACACAAGCCCCGCCCCTGTACTCAGGGCTCCTGTCTGCATTAACTCCCTCACTGCTGAACTCCCTCCCCTCACTGACCGGTAATGATGATTATTCCATATATTTTTGGTAAATCAGGGATTTCGTTCAAAACCCAAACTTAACCCCTTCACGACCCCTGAATTTTTTTTCCCGTTTCTTAAGTTTTTTTCCTCCTCACTGTCTAAGGCTGCGTAACGGATGCAAACGGATGACATTAACCCCTTGGGGACGCAGGGTTTTCCAGTTTTTGCACTTTCGTTTTTTCCTCCTCACCTTTTAAAAATCAGAACCCTTTCAATTTTGCAGCTAAAAATCCATATGATGCTTTTACCCAAAAAATCTACGGTGAAACGCAAAAAAGAATCATTGTGCAACAAAATTTAAGAAAAAATTCAATTTTGTAACTTTTGGGGGCTTCCGTTTCTACACAGTGAATTTTTCGGTAAAAATGACCCCTTCTCTTTATTCTGTAGGTCCATACGGTTACAATGATCCCCGACTTATATAGGTGATATTGTCTTCAGGAAAAAATCATAACTACATGCAGGAAAATGTATACGTTTAAAAATGTCATCTTCTGACCCCTATAACTTTTTTATTTTTCCGCGTACGGGGCGCTATGAGGGCTCATTTTTTGCGCCGTGATCTGAAGTTTTTAGCGGTTTCATTTATGTATTCATCGGACTTTTTCATAGCTTTTTATTCATTTTTTCATGATCTAAAAAGTGACCAAAAATACACTATTTTGGACTTTGGAATTTTTTTGCGCGCACGCCATTGACCGTGCAGTTTAATTAACGATATATTTTTATAATTCGGACATTTCCGCACACGGCGATACCATATATGTTTATTTCCATTTACACTTTTTTTTATTGGGAAAAGGGGGGTGATTCAAACTTTTATTAGGGAAGGGGTTAAATGATCTTTCACTTTTTTTTCTGCTTTTTTTTGCAATGTTATATATAGGAGACTGTAACACTGCACACACTGATCATTGTTATCCCATAGGAGACTATAACACTGCACACACTGATCTCTTATACTGATCATTGTTATCCCATAGGAGACTATAACACTGCACACACTTATCTCTTATACTGATCATTGTTATCCCATAGGAGACTATAACACTGTACACACTGATCATTGTTATCCCATAGGAGACTATAACACTGCACACACTGATCATTGTTATCCCATAGGAGGCTATAACACTGCACACACTGATCTCTTATACTGATCATTGTTATCCCATAGGAGACTATAACACTGCACACACTTATCTCTTATACTGATCATTGTTATCCCATAGGAGACTATAACACTGTACACACTGATCATTGTTATCCCATAGGAGACTATAACACTGCACACACTGATCATTGTTATCCCATAGGAGACTATAACACTGCACACACTGATCATTGTTATCCCATAGGAGACTATAACACTGCACACACTGATCATTGTTATCCCATAGGAGGCTATAACACTGCACACACTGGTCTCTTATACTGATCATTGTTATCCCATGGGAGACTATAACACTGCACACACTGATCTCTTATACTGATCATTGTTATCCCATAGGAGACTATAACACTGCACACACTGATCTCTTATACTGATCATTGTTATCCCATAGGAGACTATAACACTGTACACACTGATCATTGTTATCCCATAGGAGACTATAACACTGCACACACTGATCATTGTTATCCCATAGGAAACTATAACACTGCACACACTGATCTCTTACACTGATCATTGTTATCCCATAGGAAACTATAACACTGCACACACTGATCTCTTATACTGATCATTATTATCCCATAGGAGACTATAACACTGCACACACTGATCTCTTATACTGATCATTGTTATCCCATAGGGACCTATTACACTGCACACACTGATCTCTTATACTGATCATTGTTATCCCATAGGAGAGTATACCACTGCACACACTGATCTCTTATACTGATCATTATTATCCCATAGGGGACTATAACACTAAACACACTGATCTCTTATACTGATCATTGTTATCCCATAGGAGACTATAACACTGTACACACTGATCTCTTATACTGATCATTATTATCCCATAGGAGACTATAACACTGCACACACTGATCTCCTATAGAGATCATTATTATCCCATAGGAGACTATAACACTGCACACGCTGATCATTGTTATCCCATAGGGACCTATAGCACTGCACTTATTGATCATTGTTATCCCATAGGGACCTATAACACTGCACACACTGATCTCTTATACTGATCATTGTTATCCCATAGGGGGCTATAACACTGCACACACTGATCTCTTATACTGATAATTGTTATCCCATAGGGGGCTATAACACTGCACACACTGATCTCTTATACTGATCATTGTTATCCCATAGAAGACTATAACACTGCACACACTGATCATTGTTATCCCATAGGAGACTATAACACTGCACACACTGATCATTGTTATCCCATAGGAAACTATAACACTGCACACACTGATCTCTTATAGAGATAATTATTATCCCATAGGAGACTATAACACTGCACACGCTGATCATTGTTATCCCATAGGGACCTATAGCACTGCACTTACTGATCATTGTTATCCCATAGGGACCTATAACACTGCACACCCTGATCTCTTATACTGATCATTGTTATCCCATAGGGGGCTATAACACTGCACACACTGATCTCTTTTACTGATCATTGTTATCCCATAGGGGGCTATAACACTGCACACACTGATCTCTTATACTGATCATTGTTATCCCATAGGAGACTATAACACTGCACACACTGATCTTTACATTGATCATTGTTATCCCATAGGAGACTATAACACTGCACACACTGATCTCTTATAGTGATCATTGTTATCCCATGGGAGACTATAACACTGCACACACTGATCTCTTATACTGATCATTGTTATCCCATAGGAGACTATAACACTGCACACACTGATCTCTTATACTGATCATTGTTATCCCATAGGAGACTATAACACTGTACACACTGATCATTGTTATCCCATAGGAGACTATAACACTGCACACACTGATCATTGTTATCCCATAGGAGACTATAACACTGCACACACTGATCATTGTTATCCCATAGGAAACTATAACACTGCACACACTGATGTCTTACACTGATCATTGTTATCCCATAGGAAACTATAACACTGCACACACTGATCTCTTATACTGATCATTATTATCCCATAGGAGACTATAACACTGCACACACTGATCTCTTATACTGATCATTGTTATCCCATAGGGACCTATTACACTGCACACACTGATCTCTTATACTGATCATTGTTATCCCATAGGAGAGTATAACACTGCACACACTGATCTCTTATACTGATCATTATTATCCCATAGGGGACTATAACACTGCACACACTGATCTCTTATACTGATCATTGTTATCCCATAGGAGACTATAACACTGTACACACTGATCTCTTATACTGATCATTATTATCCCATAGGAGACTATAACACTGCACACACTGATCTCCTATAGAGATCATTATTATCCCATATGAGACTATAACACTGCACACGCTGATCATTGTTATCCCATAGGGACCTATATCACTGCACTTATTGATCATTGTTATCCCATAGGGACCTATAACACTGCACACACTGATCTCTTATACTGATCATTGTTATCCCATAGGGGGCTATAACACTGCACACACTGATCTCTTATACTGATAATTGTTATCCCATAGGGGGCTATAACACTGCACACACTGATCTCTTATACTGATCATTGTTATCCCATAGGAGACTATAACACTGCACACACTGATCATTGTTATCCCATAGGAGACTATAACACTGCACACACTGATCATTGTTATCCCATAGGAAACTATAACACTGCACACACTGATCTCTTATAGAGATCATTATTATCCCATAGGAGACTATAACACTGCACACGCTGATCATTGTTATCCCATAGGGACCTATAGCACTGCACTTACTGATCATTGTTATCCCATAGGGACCTATAACACTGCACACCCTGATCTTTACATTGATCATTGTTATCCCATAGGAGACTATAACACTGCACACACTGATCTCTTATAGTGATCATTATTATCCCATAGGGACCTATAACACTGCACACACTGATCTCTTATACTGATCATTGTTATCCCATAGGAGACTATAACACTGGACACACTGATCTCTTATACTGATCATTGTTATCCCATAGGGGGCTATAACACTGCACACACTGATCTCTTATACTGATCATTGTTATCCCATAGGGGGCTATAATACTGCACACACTGATCTTACACTGATCATTGTTATCCCATAGGAGACTATAACACTGCACACACTTATCTCTTATACTGATCATTATTATCCCATAGGGGGCTATAACACTGCACACACTGCATGCTGGGAGTTGTAGTTTTGCAACAGCTGGAGGCACCCTGGTTGGGAAACACTGCTTTAGATCCTGTGTCTTGACTTTGTCCTAGACCTGGACGGAAGCCAAATAAGGTCCTAGGGTGAAGCTAATGGGCTCCTGTATAAAGCTGTTGGCTGTCTGGGCATGCTGGGAGTTGTAGTTTTGCAACAGCTGTAGTCGCCCTGTTTGGGAAACACTGATGTAATCAACAATGAATGTGTGCGAGGGGTAAGTGTAATGGATAATACTACAATTCCCAACAGCAGGGTGAAAGGTTGGGATTACACTCAGTTTTTGGCTGGCCGGGCATGCTGGGAGTTGCAGTTTTGCAACAGCTGGAGGCACCCTGGTGTATGTTTTATTTACAGGACACAACAGTGCAGCAGACATGGTAGGTCGCCTCCACTTATATGATACTATGGCCACAAATCACACGGGACCTTTAAAGGGGTATTCCAGCCCTAAGACATCTTATCCCCTATCCAAAGGATAAGACGTCTGATCGCGGGGGGCCCGCCACTGGGGACCCCCGCAATCTAACATGCAGCACCCACCTGTGAGCACTGCAGGAAGCGCTGGAGGCTCCAAGTCTTATGCCTCCCGACCACGGGGACGGAGTATTGTGACATCACACTCCCTCCCTCCACGCGCCATCCCATAGACTTGCATAGAGGGGGGGCTGTGATGTCATGAGCCCCCGCCGCTCCACCCAATGCTCTAAATGAACACCGAATGCAGCAGGGAGATTGCGGGGGTCCACTTTGGATAGAGGATATGGTGTCTAGAAGCAGAGTACCCCTTTAAAAGACATGGGGCATTCAGGACCCTGCAACACATGGAGCCTGTGGTGGACCTGGAAATCATCTTTGGATTGTAAATAAGGTCTTTATTAATTTATTTATTTAGTTTTTGCACTTTCGTTTTTTTTCCCTCCTCGCCCTATAATAGCTGTAAGGCTGGGTTCAAACTACATTTTGTACCTACGGTTCCCGTATACGGCTGGGAGGAGGGGGGCGGGGCCTAATCGCGGCGCCCGCACTCAGCCGTATAGGGGAACCGTAGTTAATGTATGTCTATGAGCCGACCAGAGTGAACCGCAGCCTGAGGTCGACCACGTTTTTCCTTCGGTCGGGAAACCGCATACGGCCGAAAACGAAACCGACCGGAGGCTGCGGTTCACTCCAGTCGGCTCATAGACATACATTAACTACGGTTCCCCTATACGGCTGAGTGCGGGCGCCGCGATTAGGCCCCGCCCACCCCTCCTCCCAGCCGTATACGGGAACCGTAGTTACAAAACGTGGTGTGAACCCAGCCTAAGTCTTATTTTTCCATCTACAGACCCATATGGGGCTTGTTTGTTGCGGGACCAATTGGACTTTGTAAGGACACCTTTCATTTTTCCATAACGTATGCTCCGAAACGAAGAAAAAATTATTTGTGACGTGGAAAAAAAATTTTAGTTGCCATTTTCTGACCCCCTATAACATTTTTATTTTTCCCTATACTGAGCTGTATGAGGGCTTAATTTTTGCGCCGTAATCTGCTGTTTGTATCGGTTCCATTGTGGTATTGACCTGACTTTCTGATCGCTTTTTACTTAACTTTTTTCTGGGATATGATGTTATGAAAAAACGCAAAAAGGCTGCTGCTCAGTCTCCGTCAGATTCACCGACTGGGAAGGGGAGAACTTCCTCCCTCCCTCTGCTACATACAGCCCAGAGCAGTTCAGTGTGAGATGAGCTGTGATTGGCTAAGGCAGCACCCCCCCCCCCCCCCCCTCAGCATTTCCTGATTTTGTACTTCTGCCAGGCCAGCAGGAGTCCAAAGTCTGTGCAAGAGATGGGGGGGGGGGGATGTGCTCTGGACAAGTAGGGAGACACCTAGTGGCAGCTTCTTTAAACACAAATAAAACATAGAACATTTTTTATTTTATTATTATTATTTATTTTAAACAAAGTACATTAGAAATATTTTTTATTAACCATAAGGAGTGCAATAGCAAAATTTTTTTTAATGAGAGTGCCCATGGCAGCGGCCCCTGGTTACAGCAATCAGCTGGGGGCTCTGGGTATGAAGCGGACTAAAGTCAGGAACCCGCTCCATACACCCGGAGCACCGCAGTCTTAAAATGAGACTCTGCTTGCCCAATGTAGGGTTAAATGCATGAAAAATGTAGCTGCCCGGTGCCCAGAACTGCATGTCCCGGGCTTTGGGCAATACTCCCATAGACTTGCATTGAAGGGGGCGTGGTGTGACGTTATGAGGGGCGTGGCCGTGACACCACAACCCCAGTTGTCCGCACCCAGCCTTCTAAACGAACGATGGGTGCTGCATGGGGACTCCTGTGATCAGACATCTTATCCCCTATCCTTTGGATAGAGGATAAGATGTCTAGGGGCGGAGTACCCCTTTTAAAGGGGTACTCCGCTGGAAACCTTTTTATTTATTTATTTTTAAATCAACTGGTGCCAGAAAGTTAAACAACATTTGTAAATGACGTCTATTAAAAAAAAAAAAAAATCTTAATCCTTCCGGTACTTATCAGCTGCTGTATACACCACAGGAAGTTTTTAGAAGTAGTTTACAAATCTCAAGGTAGAGGTGCAGGGAGAGCACACATGGGGAACAATATCACCTAATGGCGTCTGCAGCAAGGTCCGCGGTGACCTCCGATACCCGTCTCCTGCGGGGGGCATGGACAAGATATGAAGTATCAACTAGAACAACAATAGGAGACGTAGGTGCACTCACCGCAAAGTTAGACTGTCGCATCCCGGTGTCGGGTAGCCGGGTCACGGCATTCGGCGCTGGTATTTTGTGGCGCTCAGAGGCTACACCGGCAGTTTCGCACGTAGGTGCGTGCTTCTTCCGGCCTCACATGAGGCCGGAAGAAGCACGCACCTACGTGCGAAACGGTTGGCGTAGCCTCTGAGCGCCACAAGAACCAGCGCCGAATGCCGTGACCCGGCTACCCGACACTGGACACCGAAATGCGACAGTCTTAACTTTGCGGTGAGTGCACCTACGTCTCCTATTGTTGTTCTAGTTGACAAATCTGTTTAACTTTCTGTCATCAGTTGATTTAAAAAATATATATAATGTTTTCCAGGGGGAGTACCCCTTTAACTCCTGACATGGTCTCCGCACCGGATGCAGGCCCGCTGCTGTTTTGCTTTCTCATGAATGGTTTGGTGTTTCTGAAGGTGGGCTTTCCTCTTGAAGGTATCACCACATTTCAGGCATTTGTAGGGTCTCACGTCGCTGTGGATTTGCCGGTGCCCGGTGAGCCTCTTTTTGGTGGGAAATGTTTTACCGCAGTCTGGGCAGGGCAGCGGCTTCTTCTGTTGGTGAGTTTTCTCGTGTATGAAAAGAGATGATTGGGAGGCAAAGGAAAGGTCGCAGCGCGGACATACAAAGTAGTTACTGGCCCCGTGCGACGCCTGGTGGATGAGAAGATCCGATTTACCCCTAAAACATCTGCCACATACGGAACAAATAAACGGCATCCCACCGGTGTGGATGATCTGGTGCTTGGCGAGGTCCAAGTTTCTGGTGAAACGTTCCGGACATTCGGGGCAGTTATAGAGAATCTCCAATGAATCTGTCGTCTGCTGAATGGTGCAGAAATACTTCTCGCTGCTCGTTGTTATATCAGGGTCGTCCTGGTCTCCGGTCTTCTTCCTTTTCTTCCTGACGTCTTTGTCTTCTGGTCCCTCAGGTGAAGATTTGTGTCTTTGTAACGATGATGTTCTGTCTAATACTGGTCCCTCCTTAATATAAATTGTATCTTGCGTATGATCTGTAGATATATAACTGGTGGGATCTGTGATATTTCCTCCATCAGATGTCTCTGGTACCTTCTTAATATGATCTGTAGATATATAACTGTTGGGTTCTGTGACGTTCTCTCCATCACAGAGGACTGGTTCCTCCTTAATATGAGTTGTTGGATCTCGTTGTGTATGATCTGTAGTTCTATAACTGTTGGGTTCTGTGAAGTTCTCTCCATCATGTGACTCTGGTTCCTTCTTAATATGATCTGTAGTTCTATAACTGGTGGGTTTTGTGACGTTCTCTCCATCATATGACCCTGGTTCCTCCTTAATATGAGTTGTTGGATCTCGTTGTGTATGATCTGTAGTTCTATAACTGTTGGGTTCTATGATATTTCCTCCATCATATGACCCTGGTTCCTCCTTAATATGAGTTGTTGGATCTCGTTGTGTATGATCTGTAGATATATAACTGTTGGGTTCTATGATATTTCCTCCATCATATGACCCTGGTTCCTTCTTAATATGAGTTGTTGTATCTTGTGTATGGTCTATAGGTGTATAACTGTTGGGTTCTATGATATTTCCTCCATCATATGACCCTGGTTTCTCCTTAATATGAGTTGTTGGGTCTTGTCTATGATCTGTAGATATATAACTGTTGGGTTCTATGATATTTCCTCCATCATATGACCCTGGTTCCTTCTTAATATGAGTTGTTGGGTCTTGTGGATGATCTGTAGTTCTATAACTGTTGGGTTCTGTGACGTTCTCTCCATCACATAAGAGTGGTTCCTCCTTAATATGAGTTGTTGGGTCTTGTGGATGATCTGTAGTTCTATAACTGTTGGGTTCTGTGACGTTCTCTTCATCATATGACCCTGGTTCCTCCTTAATATGAGTCAATGGATATTGAGGGGTTTGATCAATGAGAGTATAAATATTGGGGTTTCTGACGTTTCGTTCCTTACAAGACCCCGGTTCCTCCATTACATGAGGAGATCCACACATTGTATGATCCATATGGTTGTGGACCTTGGGCTCTGTACGGTTTCCTCTATCCCACCAGGGGTTGTCTTCAGTCTTAATAGATGGATATTGTGTCACTGTAGTAACTTCTCCTGTACTGTATGAGGCCGACTGCTCGCTAACTCCTCCTACATTCCCATGATCCTCTCTGTCCTCATGTTCTCGGTGGCTCAGTGATGATGTGTTGGAATTCTCTTCTTCTTTCTCATCTTTGTTTCCAAATCCATCTGCATAAAATAAGTGAACAGGAAATTAGAAAAGACGTTACATAAAATTGTACACAGGAAAAGTGAGAAATACTCACCTTCCGGGCCCCTGCGGCCGCTGTTCTGACGGTGTACGGGTCCTCGCTGGTCAGCGCTTCTTCGTCTTATCACAACACACGGAGATACCAATCACAGGAAGAGGCAGGACACCTATCTGCCCAGTGATTGGCTGAGCGGGCACATCCTGTGTGTCACGATGGGGACCAAAAAGTGCTGAACAGTGAGGGCTCGGACACCGTCAGGAGAGCAGAAACAGGGAAATGGGCAGGTGAGTATCCCGCATTTTATTCTTTAAACCAACCTGAACACTTAGAATATTTTTACAGCTGAACAACCCAAATAACTCCCAGAAAATGAGATAAACTTGTCCTCGGGCCAATATGATTACAAACCAGGGATCTCACCGAATCGGCGCTATTACAAAAATATCATTTGGTTTCTAATGGAAAGAAATCTCCTGAATAATGATATATCTGTGCCACAAAAACATCCACAAAGCGTTCAGGGTGTTCACTTATAGTACAACTAGTGAATAGAATTTATGAGAAAGAGTCTCCTCTTACCCGGAGATGTGCGGGGCCGGGGGTCCTCCATAATGTCCTGGTACAGATCCTTGTGTCCTTCTACATACTCCCACTCCTCCATGGAGAAATAGACCGCCACATCCTGACACCTTATAGGAACCTGACACACAATGATACCGTCATCACCAGACCCCTCCATTACTGTATAATGTCCCAGCAGTGTCACCTCTCTAATCATCACCAGACCCCTCCATTACTGTATAATGTCCCAGCAGTGTCACCTCTCTAATCATCACCAGACCCCTCCATTACTGTATAATGTCCCAGCAGTGTCACCTCTCCAGTCATCACCAGACCTCTCCATTACTGTATAATGTCCCAGCAGTGTCACCTCTCATCACCAGACCCCTCCATTACTGTATAATGTCCCAGCAGTGTCACCTCTCTAATCATCACCAGACCCCTCCATTACTGTATAATGTCCCAGCAGTGTCACCTCTCTAATCATCACCAGACCCCTCCATTACTGTATAATGTCCCAGCAGTGTCACCTCTCTAATCATCACCAGACCCCTCCATTACTGTATAATATCCCAGCAGTGTCACCTCTCCAGTCATCACCAGACCCCTCCATTACTGTATAATGTCCCAGCAGTGTCACCTGTCTAATCATCACCAGACCCCTCCATCACTGTATAATGTCCCAGCAGTGTCACCTCTCTAGTCATCACCAGACCCCTCCATTACTGTATAATGTCCCAGCAGTGTCACCTCTCTAATCATCACCAGACCCCTCCATTACTGTATAATGTCCCAGCAGTGTCACCTCTCCAGTCATCACCAGACCCTCCATTACTGTATAATATCCCAGCAGTGTCACCTCTCCAGTCATCACCAGACCCCTCCATTACTGTATAATGTCCCAGCAGTGTCACCTCTCTAATCAACACCAGACCCCTCCATTACTGTATAATGTCCCAGCAGTGTCACCTCTCTAATCATCACCAGACCCCTCCATTACTGTATAATGTCCCAGCAGGGTCACCTCTCCAGTCATCACCAGACCCCTCCATTACTGTATAATGTCCCAGCAGTGTCACCTCTCCAGTCATCACCAGACCCCTCCATTACTGTATAATGTCCTAGCAGTGTCACCTCTCCAGTCATCACCAGACCCCTCCATTACTGTATAATGTCCCAGCAGTGTCACCTCTCTAATCAACACCAGACCCCTCCATTACTGTATAATGTCCCAGCAGTGTCACCTCTCTAATCATCACCAGACCCCTCCATTACTGTATAATGTCCCAGCAGTGTCACCTCTCCAGTCATCACCAGACCCCTCCATTACTGTATAATGTCCCAGCAATGTCACCTCTCCAGTCATCACCAGACCCCTCCATTACTGTATAATGTCCCAGCAGTGTCACCTCTCTAATCATCACCAGACCCCTCCATTACTGTATAATGTCCCAGCAGTGTCACCTCTCCAGTCATCACCAGACCCCTCCATTACTGTATAATGTCCAGCAGTGTCACCTCTCCAGTCATCACCAGACCCCTCCATTACTGTATAATGTCCCAGCAGTGTCACCTCTCCAGTCATCACCAGACCCCTCCATTACTGTATAATGTCCCAGCAGTGTCACCTCTCCAGTCATCACCAGACCCCTCCATTACTGTATAATGTCCCAGCAGTGTCACCTCTCATCACCATACCCCTCCATTACTGTATAATGTCCCAGCAGTGTCCCCTCTCCAGTCATCACCAGACCCCTCCATTACTGTATAATGTCCCAGCAGTGTCACCTCTCATCACCATACCCCTCCATTACTGTATAATGTCCCAGCAGTGTCACCTCTCCAGTCATCACCAGACCCCTCCATTACTGTATAATGTCCCAGCAGTGTCACCTCTCCAGTCATCACCAGACCCCTCCATTACTGTATAATGTCCAGCAGTGTCACCTCTCTAATCATCACCAGACCCCTCCATTACTGTATAATGTCCCAGCAGTGTCACCTCTCCAGTCATCACCAGACCCCTCCATTACTGTATAATGTCACAGCAGTGTCACCTCTCATCACCAGACCCCTCCATTACTGTATAATGTCCTAGCAGTGTCACCTCTCTAATCATCACCAGACCCCTCCATTACTGTATAATGTCCAGCAGTGTCACCTCTCTAATCATCACCAGACCCCTCCATTACTGTATAATGTCCTAGCAGTGTCACCTCTCTAATCATCACCAGACCCCAGGGTCACCTCTCCAGTAAGAAGCTGCAACAACTTGTGGATGAGATCCAGGATCTTCTGCTTGTTGTTCCTCTCAGGTATTGTTGAGTGTGGTGGAGGCTCTGTGATGGGGCCCCGGGCCCTGCTCCATCCTCCTGACACATGGGGGCTGCTGTTGGGGGTCGCACAGTCACCTGATGACTTCATTACTGGTTTAAAATCCTGAGTATAGAAAGAGATACTGATAGATATCACATATATACATCCCCAGTCTTGTTATATTTCCCACAATTCCTCCCCCCCCTCCCCAGTCATGTGACATTTGCCACAATCCCTCACCCCCCCCAGTCATGTGACATTTGCCACAATCTCTAACCCCTTACAGTCATGTGACATTTGCCACAATCTCTCACCCCCCCCCAGTCATGTGACCTTTCCCACAATCCCTCACCCCCCTCCCCAGTCATGTGACCTTTCCCACAATCCCTCACCCCCCTCCCCAGTCATGTGACATTTCCCACAATCCCTCACCCCCCTCCCCAGTCATGTGACATTTCCCACAATCCCTCACCCCCCCGTCATGTGACATTTCCCACAATCCCTCACCCCCCCAGTCATGTGACATTTCCCACAATCCCTCACCCCCCCCAGTCATGTGACCTTTCCCACAATCCCTCACCTCCCCCAGTCATGTGACCTTTCCCACAATCCCTCACCTCCCCCAGTCATGTGACCTTTCCCACAATCCCTCACCCCCCCCGTCATGTGACCTTTCCCACAATCCCTCACCCCCCCCCGTCATGTGACCTTTCCCACAATCCCTCACCCCCCCAGTCATGTGACATTTCCCACAATCCCTCACCCCCCCCCCCAGTCATGTGACATTTCCCACAATCCCTCACCCCCCCCCAGTCATGTGACCTTTCCCACAATCCCTCACCTCCCCCAGTCATGTGACCTTTCCCACAATCCCTCACCCCCCCGTCATGTGACCTTTCCCACAATCCCTCACCCCCCCCCCAGTCATGTGACATTTCCCACAATCCCTCACCCCCCCAGTCATGTGACATTTCCCACAATCCCTCACCCCCCCCAGTCATGTGACATTTCCCACAATCCCTCACCCCCCCCCCAGTCATGTGACATTTCCCACAATCCCTCACCCCCCCCCGTCATGTGACATTTCCCACAATCCCTCACCCTCCCCGTCATGTGACATTTCCCACAATCCCTCACCCCCCCCCCGTCATGTGACATTTCCCACAATCCCTCACCCCCCAGTCATGTGACATTTCCCACAATCCTTCACCCCCCCAGTCATGTGACATTTCCCACAATCCTACACCCCCCCCAGTCATGTGACATTTTCCACAATCCCTCACCCCCCCCCAGTCATGTGACATTTCCCACAATCCCTCACCCCCCCCCAGTCATGTGACATTTCCCACAATCCCTCACCCCCCCCCAGTCATGTGACATTTCCCACAATCCCTCACCCCCCCAGTCATGTGACATTTCCCACAATCCCTCACCCCCCCAGTCATGTGACATTTCCCACAATCCCTCACCTCCCCCGTCAGTAGGTAGATGATCTCCAGGGTGAGGCTCAGTATAACCTCCTTCATCTTGAATCTCTCTGTCTCCATGGTAACAAGACGATGGTCATAGAAGGTTTCATAATCCTAAAATATGAAACCAATATTTTAGACCAATAACCTGTATAAGAAAAGTATCTACGGACCCTAAAAACAATTCATATTACTATCTGGACTGTAAGGAAGGGATACATGGAGGCTCTAGTACCCTGATGGGCTCCTCTAGTCTGGATACAAGATGAGATACGGTCGGGATACAAGGAGGATACAGGTTTGGCCGCTGTTCTGATGGTGTTCGGGTCCTCGCTTGTCAGCGCTTCGTCTTATCACAACACAAGGAGATACCACTCAGGGGGTAATGAAGGAGACGGGGGGGGGGTGTAATGAAGAGGCAGGGGGGTGTAATGAAGAGGCAGGGGGGTGTAATGAAGAGGCGGGGGGGTGTAATGAAGAGGCAGGGGGGGTGTAATGAAGAGGCGGGGGGGTGTAATGAAGAGGCAGGGGGGTGTAATGAAGAGGCGGGGGGGTGTAATGAAGAGGCAGGGGGGGTGTAATGAAGAGGCGGGGGGTGTAATGAAGAGGCAGGGGGGTGTAATGACGAGACAGAGGGGAGTGTAATGACGAGACAGAGGGGAGTGTAATGAAGAGGCAGGGGGGGTGTAATGAAGAGGCAGGGGGGTGTAATGAAGAGGCAGGGGGGGGGTGTAATGACGAGACAGAGGGGAGTGTAATGACGAGACAGAGGGGAGTGTAATGAAGAGGCAGGGGGGGGGGTGTAATGAAGAGGCAGGGGGGGGGTGTAATGAAGAGACGGGGTGTAATGAAGAGACGGGGGGGTGTAATGGAGGGGCAGGGGAGTGTAATGAAGAGACGGGGTGAAATGAAGAGACGGGAGTGTAATGAAGAGACAGGGGGGTGTAATGAAGAGACAGGGGGGGTGTAATGAAGAGACAGGGGGGGGTGTAATGAAGAGGCAGGGGGGGGGTGTAATGAAGAGACGGGGTGTAATGAAGAGATGGGGGGGTGTAATGGAGGGGCAGGGGAGTGTAATGAAGAGACGGGGTGAAATGAAGAGACGGGAGTGTAATGAAGAGACAGGGGGGTGTAATGAAGAGACAGGGGGGTGTAATGAAGAGACAGGGGGGGTGTAATGAAGAGACGGGGGGGTGTAATGAAGAGACAGGGGGGGTGTAATGAAGAGACAGGGGAGTGTAATGAAGAGACAGGGGAGTGTAATGAAGAGACGGGAGTGTAATGAAGAGACGGGAGTGTAATGAAGAGACGGGAGTGTAATGAAGAGACGGGAGTGTAATGAAGAGACGGGAGTGTAATGAAGAGACGGGGGAGTGTAATGAAGAGACAGGGGGAGTGTAATGAAGAGACAGGGGGAGTGTAATGAAGAGACAGGGGGAGTGTAATGAAGAGACAGGGGGAGTGTAATGAAGAGGCAGGGGGAGTGTAATGAAGAGACAGGGGGTGTAATGAAGAGACAGGGGAGTGTAATGAAGAGACAGGGGGAGTGTAATGAAGAGGCAGGGGGAGTGTAATGAAGAGACAGGGGGTGTAATGAAGAGACAGGGGAGTGTAATGAAGAGACAGGGGGAGTGTAATGAAGAGACAGGGGGAGTGTAATGAAGAGGCAGGGGGAGTGTAATGAACAGGCAGGGGGCGTGTAATGAAGAGACAGGGGGTGTAATGAAGAGACAGGGGAGTGTAATGAAGAGACAGGGGGAGTGTAATGAAGAGACAGGGGGTGTAATGAAGAGACAGGGGAGTGTAATGAAGGAGCCATCTGTTTCTGGATGGTGGACAATGAAGCTGTAGTAGCCGTTCCCGCTTGTTGGCGGATCATACACTTCTCTCTGGGCCGTTCCCCCTGTGCCCCCATGTATACAGCTCCCAACATATCCTGACAGCTTGGTCATTTCTCAACCATCCTGTTTAGTCCAATGATGCGCCCCCTCACAAAGTCTGTCAACTGGTTAAAATGTGCATAGTAGAAGCATGTCTACCAGTCACTGATCACTTACCAAGCGGTACACTACCCTAAAGTAGCCTCTGAGAGCCTTTTTATAGGGCAGTGTAAAGCACTTTTGTGTAATCAGACCCCACCTGTAATCATAACATGTCTGCCTGAGGCCAGGGGAGCAATAATTGTGGCTGCACGGAGCGTCACCGCAATCAGTAAAACGTTTGTCCTGGGGCCACACCGGACCCTAACCACGCTCCTGGCTGAGACATGACTGCAGTCCGGTTTTGCAGCAATCTAACATTTCTATTGGGGGGCATTATTTCTTTTTGTCAACAAATGTACTATCCTGTATACATCCTTATATACTGTATAACAAAGACAACATAAACAACACAAAGTCATACTGAAAGAAATATGTAACATTAGAATATAATACAATGAAACAGTATATTATCCTATAGAACATATAACACAACATAATGTAATAGAATATAATATACAATACAACACTATGAAAGTATAATGTAACACAATACACATAACACAACATAATAGAATATATAATATAACACTATGATAGTACAATGTAACACAATACACACACAACATAATGTAATAGAATATAACACTATGATATAGTATAATATAACATAAAACACATAACACAACATAATGTAATATAATATACAATATAACACTATGATATAGTATAATTTATTTTATTTATTATCTATTTTATTTATTTATATAGCGCCTACAGATTCCGCAGCGCTTAATGTAATATAATTAAGCGTAATGTAATATAATACACATAACACAATGTAATATAATATAAAACTATGATATAGTATAATGTAATATAATACACACACCACATTTGTAATGTAATATAATATATAATATACAATATAAAACTATGATAGTATAATGTAACACAAAACACACCACATCTCTAATGTAATATAATATACAACATAACACTATGATATAGTATAATGTAATATAATACACAGAACACAACACAATGTAATATATGATATAGTATAATGTAATATAATATATAACTATGATATAGTATAATGTAATATAATACACAGAACGCAACACAATGTAATATATGATATAGTATAATGTAATATAATACACAGAACGCAACACAATGTAATATATGATATAGTATAATGTAATATAATACACATAACACAACATAATGTAATATATGATATAGTATAATGTAATATAATACACAGAACACAACACAATGTAATATATGATATAGTATAATGTAATATAATATATAACTATGATATAGTATAATGTAATATAATACACAGAACACAACACAATGTAATATATGATATAGTATAATGTAATATAATACACATAACGCAACATAATGTAATATATGATATAGAATAATGTAATATAATACACACACCACATCTCTAATGTAATATAATATAACACTATGATAGTATAATGTAACACAAAACACACCACATCTCTAATGTAATATAATATAACACTATGATATAGTATAATGTAATATAATACACACACCACATCTGTAATGTAATATAATATATAATATAACACTATGATATAGTATAATGTAATATAATACACACACCACATCTGTAATGTAATATAATATAACACTATGCTATAGAATAATGTAATATAATACACACACCACATCTGTAATGTAATATAATATATAATATAACACTATGATATAGAATAATGTAATATAATACACACACCACATCTCTAATGTAATATAATATATAATATAACACTATGATATAGAATAATGTAATATAATACACACACCACATCTCTAATGTAATATAATATATAATATAACACTGATATAGAATAATGTAATATAATACACACACCACATCTGTAATGTAATATAATATATAATATAACACTATGATATAGTATAATGTAATATAATACACACACCACATCTGTAATGTAATATAATATAACACTATGATATAGAATAATGTAATATAATACACACACCACATCTGTAATGTAATATAATATAACACTATGATATAGAATAATGTAATATAATACACACACCACATCTCTAATGTAATATAATATATAATATAACACTGATATAGAATAATGTAATATAATACACACACCACATCTGTAATGTAATATAATATATAATATAACACTATGATATAGAATAATGTAATATAATACACACACCACATCTCTAATGTAATATAATATATAATATAACACTGATATAGAATAATGTAATATAATACACACACCACATCTGTAATGTAATATAATATAACACTATGCTATAGAATAATGTAATATAATACACACACCACATCTGTAATGTAATATAATATAACACTATGCTATAGAATAATGTAATATAATACACACACCACATCTGTAATGTAATATAATATAACACTATGCTATAGAATAATGTAATATAATACACACACCACATCTGTAATGTAATATAATATATAATATAACACTATGATATAGAATAATGTAATATAATACACACACCACATCTGTAATGTAATATAATATAACACTATGCTATAGAATAATGTAATATAATACACACACCACATCTGTAATGTAATATAATATAACACTATGCTATAGAATAATGTAATATAATACACACACCACATCTGTAATGTAATATAATATAACACTATGCTATAGAATAATGTAATATAATACACACACCACATCTGTAATGTAATATAATATAACACTATGCTATAGAATAATGTAATATAATACACACACCACATCTGTAATGTAATATAATATAACACTATGCTATAGAATAATGTAATATAATACACACACCACATCTGTAATGAAGCATAAAATATAATACACAATGTAACATAATATAATTACAGATCAGTGATCACCTCCCATAGATTCCTTTCTTCTCCTCCAGCAGCCGGTGACACAGGAAGTACTCCGTCACCGCAGGGCATTGTGGGACTTGTAGTTTTATGCTCTCTGCACTGTAATTGGCTACTGGAGAGCAAACGACTATCAGACGTCACATGGTGTTTTCCAGCCAATGAATGTGCACTTGGGTCTCCACGTGTTTTAAGGACAAGGTTTGGATTAGTGATGTGCGGCAGGGGCCATATTCGAATTCGCGATATTTTGCGAATATATTAACAATTATTCGTCCTATGTTTGCGAAATTCGCATATTCGCTATGTTAGATCACTTAATTTTTCCATGCGAAAATTTTCATAAAAAATTTGCATGTGAAAAAAAATATATATATATATTTGTCATTACGAATATAATGCACTATATTCTAAATATTTGCGAAATTGTGAAGTGCATATATTTGCGATAATTTGCATTTTTTGTGCTCAACACTAAGTTAGGATAGGTGTTTCCCAACCAAGGTGCCTCCAGCTGTTGCAAAACCCATCTGAGTGTAAACCCATCCTTTCACCCTGCTGTTGGGAATTGTAATATTATCCATTACACATTACCCCTCGTACACATTCATTGTTGATTACATCAGTCTTTCCCAACCAAGGTGCCTCCAGCTGTTGCAAAACTACAACTCCCAGCATGCCCGGACAGCCTTCGGCTGTCCGGGCATGCTGGGAGCTGTAGTTTTGCAACAGCTGGAGGCACCCTGGTTTGGAAACACCGGTTTGGATTTATTCTTTCTTTGGGGACGCAGCGATTTTTTTTGTTTTTTCCTCCTCTCCTCCTAATTTCTCCGCAGCTCACTTTACGGTATAAATGACGCCTTATCTTTATTCTGAGGGTCCGTACGATTACAGCGATACCAATTTATATAGGTTTTATTTTATTTTACTACTTAAAAAAAAATTATAGTTTTTTTTTGTATGAAAATTATTATGCTTAAATTTGTCCGCTCCTGCCCTCTATTAGTATTTTATTTTTCCGTATACGCGGCTGTATATGGGGGGTTAATTTTTGAGCCATGATCTGTAGTTTTTATTGGTAAGATCTTGGTTTTGATGGGACTTTTTTTGATCACTTTATATGATTTGTTTTCCGGTATAGGAAGTGACCAAAAAATACGCAATTCTCGATTTAGATTATTTTTACGTTTTCACGGTTCATCGTGCGGTTTCATTAACCTTAGTAGATCAGACATTCCCACGTGCAGCGATACCACATATGTTTGTTTATTCATTTTTTTACATTTGTTATTTGTAAAATGAGAAAAGGTAACAGGACAGCCGACCCCCATTTTGACTCATCGGATCCCTGCAATCGTGCTGCTGGGGGTCCAATGAGTATCACAAAACCCTGCTAATCCTTTAGATGCTGTGATCAGTATTGATGACACCATCTAAAGAGTTAATTGTGGGTATCAGCGTATCCTGGTGGCTCTGAGGAATTGGTCATGATTTGAAGGGGGGATAGCCCCGATTGAGGAATGTCCTTCAAGATGTTGTAAGTGTTCATTTCTAGTTGGAGCAGATATGATTGTATGGAATAGCTTGGCTGTAGACAATGGATTTTGGGTGGAACTGTCCCCTGTGAGGTATGTGGGTGGAAGCTGTCCCCTCTGAGGTATGTGGGTGAAAGCTGTCCCCTCTGAGGGATGTGGGTGGAAACTGTCCCATCTGAGGTATGTGGGGGGAAGCTGTCCCCTCTGAGGTATGTGGGTGGAAGCTGTCCCCTCTGAGGTATGTGGGTGGAAGCTGTCTCCTCTGAGGTATGTGGGTGGAAGCTGTCCCCTCTGAGGTATGTGGGGGGAAGCTATCCCCTCTGAGGTATGTGGGTGGAAGCTGTCCCCTCTGAGGTATGTGGATGGAAGCTGTCCCCTCTGAGGTATGTGGGTGGAAGCTGTCCCCTCTGAGGTATGTGGGTGGAAGCTGTCCCATCTGAGGTATGTGGGTGGAAGCTGTCCCCTTTGAGGGATGTGGGGAGAAGCTGTCCCCTCTGAGGTATGTGGGTGGAAGCTGTCCCCTCTGAGGTATGTGGGTGGAAGCTGTCCCCTCTGAGGTATGTGGGTGGTAGCTGTCCCCTCTGAGGTATGTGGGTGGAAAGTGTCCCCTCCGAGGTATGTGGGTGGTAGCTGTCCCCCCTAAGGTATGTGTGTGGAAGCTGTCCCCTCTGAGATATGTGGGTGGAAGCTGTCCCCTCTGAGATATGTGGGTGGAAGCTGTCCCCTCTGAGGTATGTGGGTGGAAGCTGTCCCCTCTGAGGTATGTGGGTGGAAGCTGTCTCTTCTGAGGTATGTGGGTAGAAGCTGTCCCCTCTGAGGTATGTGGATGGAAGCTGTCCCCTCTGAGGTATGTGGGTGGAAGCTGTTCCCTCTGAGGTATGTGTGGAAGCTGTCCCCTCTGAGGTATGTGTGGAAGCTGTCCCCTCTGAGGTATGTGGGTGAAAGCTGTCCCCTCTGAGGTATGTTGGTGAAAGCTGTCCCATCTTAGGTATGTGGGGGAAGCTGTACCCTCTGAGGCATGTGGGTGGAAGCTGTCCCATCTGAGGTAGGTGGGTGAAAGCTCTCCCACCTTAGGTATATGGGGGGAAGCTGTCCCATTTGAGGTATGTGGGTGAAAGCTGTCCGATCTAAGATATGTGGGTGAAAGCTTTCCCATTTGAGATATGTGGGTGAAAGCTGTCCCCTCTGAGGTATGTGGGTGGAAGCTGTCCCCTCTGAGGTATGTGGGTGGAAGCTGTCTCTTCTGAGGTATGTGGGTAGAAGCTGTCCCCTCTGAGGTATGTGGATGGAAGCTGTCCCCTCTGAGGTATGTGGGTAGAAGCTGTCCCCTCTGAGGTATGTGAGTGGAAGCTGTCCCCTCTGAGGTATGTGTGGAAGCTGTCCCATCTAAGGTATGTGGGTGAAAGCTGTCCCCTCTGAGGTATGTAGGGGGAAGCTGTCCCCTCTGAGGTATGTGGGGGGAAGCTGTCCCATCTAAGGTATGTGGGTGAAAGCTGTCCCCTCTGAGGTATATGGGTGGAAGCTGTCCCCCCTGAGGTATGTGGGTGAAAGCTGTCCCATCTGAGGTAGGTGGGTGAAAGCTGTCCCCTCTGAGATATGTGGGTGGAAGCTGTCCCATCTGAGGTAGGTGGGTGAAAGCTGTCCCACCTTATGAGCGGATTAAGGAAGAGCAGCAGGGAGCAGGTAACAGGACAGCCGACCCCCATTTTGACTCATCGGATCCCTGCAATCCTGCTGCTGGGGGTCCAATGAGTATCACAAAACCCTGCTAATCCTTTAGATGCTGTGATCAGTATTAATGACACCATCTAAAGAGTTAATTGTGGGTATCAGCGTATCCTGGTGGCTCTGAGGAATTGGTCATGATTTGAAGGGGGGATAGCCCCGATTGAGGAATGTCCTTCAAGATGTTGTAAGTGTTCATATCTAGTTGGAGCATATACGATTGTATGGAATAGCTTGGCTGTAGACAATGGATTTTGTGTGGAAACTGTCCCATGTGAGGTATGTGGGTGGAAGCTGTCCCCTCTGAGGGATGTGGGTGAAAGCTGTCCCCTCTGAGGGATGTGGGTGGAAACTGTCCCATCTGAGGTATGTGGGGGGAAGCTATCCCCTCTGAGGTATGTGGATGGAAGCTGTCCCCTCTGAGGTATGTGGGTGGAAGCTGTCCCCTCTGAGGTATGTGGGTGGAAGCTGTCCCATCTGAGGTATGTGGGTGGAAGCTGTCCCCTCTGAGGGATGTGGGTGAAAGCTGTCCCCTCTGAGGGATGTGGGTGGAAACTGTCCCATCTGAGGTATGTGGGGGGAAGCTATCTCCTCTGAGGTATGTGGATGGAAGCTGTCCCCTCTGAGGTATGTGGGTGGAAGCTGTCCCCTCTGAGGTATGTGGGTGGAAGCTGTCCCATCTGAGGTATGTGGGTGGAAGCTGTCCCCTCTGAGGGATGTGGGTGGAAGCTGTCCCCTCTGAGGTATGTGGGTGGAAGCTGTCCCCTCTGAGGGATGTGGGGAGAAGCTGTCCCATCTTAGGTATGTGGGTGGAAGCTGTCCCCTCTGAGGGATGTGGGTGGAAGCTGTCCCCTCTGAGGTATGTGGGTGGAAGCTGTCCCCTCTGAGGGATGTGGGGAGAAGCTGTCCCATCTTAGGTATGTGGGTGTAAGCTGTCCAATCTGAGGTATGTGGGTGGTAGCTGTCCCATCTGAGGTATGTGGGTGGAAAGTGTCCCCTCCGAGGTATGTGGGTGGTAGCTGTCCCCCCTGAGGTATGTGTGTGGAAGCTGTCCCCTCTGAGGTATGTGGGTGGAAGCTGTCCCCTCTGAGGTATGTGGGTGGAAGCTGTCCCATCTGAGGTATGTGGGTGGAAGCTGTCCCCTCTGAGGGATGTGGGTGAAAGCTGTCCCCTCTGAGGGATGTGGGTGGAAACTGTCCCATCTGAGGTATGTGGGTGGAAGCTGTCCCCTCTGAGGGATGTGGGTGAAAGCTGTCCCCTCTGAGGGATTTGGGTGGAAACTGTCCCATCTGAGGTATGTGGGGGGAAGCTATCCCCTCTGAGGTATGTGGATGGAAGCTGTCCCCTCTGAGGTATGTGGGTGGAAGCTGTCCCCTCTGAGGTATGTGGGGAGAAGCTGTCCCATCTTAGGTATGTGGGTGGAAGCTGTCCCCTCTGAGGGATGTGGGTGGAAGCTGTCCCCTCTGAGGTATGTGGGTGGAAGCTGTCCCCTCTGAGGGATGTGGGGAGAAGCTGTCCCATCTTAGGTATGTGGGTGTAAGCTGTCCAATCTGAGGTATATGGGTGGTAGCTGTCCCATCTGAGGTATGTGGGTGGAAAGTGTACCCTCCGAGGTATGTGGGTGGTAGCTGTCCCCCCTGAGGTATGTGTGTGGAAGCTGTCCCCTCTGAGATATGTGGGTGGAAGCTGTCCCCTCTGAGGTATGTGGATGGAAGCTGTCCCCTCTGAGGTATGTGGATGGAAGCTGTCCCCTCTGAGGTATGTGGGTAGCAGCTGTCCCCTCTGAGATATGTGGGTGGAAGCTGTTCCCTCTGAGGTATGGGGTTGATCAATAGGTTTTCAGTACAGGGCCGTCTGTATTGTATTGTATAGATTCTTAGTGGTTTCCATATAGTGGAGTGAAATGTAATGAATCCCTCATGGAATTCTATGAGTCTATAAATATTGTTCATCCTAATCCAGAGGAATAGAATATCGTCTATATAGCGGAAGCGGGGCAGGGGTTCACGGAGCAGGATGGCAGGAAGTCATTGTCCAGTTTCCCGTCAGCTGATTATTTCCATGTCCATCTTTTCATGACAATTATTTAAGAACCACAATGTATTCAGGCCACAAAGGTTTTGGGCTCTTTTGGGTTTTTTAAACACCAATTTAAAATGAAAATACATTTAGGCAGAAAAGTGCAGATCACATGTGAAGAGATATGTGAACTATTATTAATGCATTCTTCAGAGATCAGGGGCTCTGTAAACATGTGACCTTTCATCAGCAGTACTGTCGAAGTTCCATGCGCATTTGCTCAGTGTTTTTATGTAAAAAATTATTAAAATTGTGGTAAAAATGTGTGCAATTTTTTCAGCAATTTTGGAAAACTGGAGTAAAAATTGGCGATATCACGACACTAGCGCAAAGCAGCAAAGGCAAACAGCTCAGAGTACTGTATGCCGCACCACATGGTCTTATGTTTGGACTTGAAAAACTGGAGCGCAACGTGCAAATTCTTGTTCTTTTTGGTGTAAATTCCTTTGTTTTGCACCAAAATTTTGGTACAATACTGTGAAAATAGTGGCATAAAGTTTTGATTATGCCCCTACTGTTCTCACATGTTTTGCTAGTCTTTTTAATGTCTACTCTGATCGTCGTTTTCATTCATAAATGTGTTTCCTCCGATGTTTGGTTATACCGAGAGCTTAGCGGGTAACACTATTTATTTTCGTAAGCCATAAAAAGGTGTCAGATCTGCAAGAGGAATGAACTTTTTTTCATGTGTTTGTAATGGGAAGAGATCAAAAACCTAAAAGGTTACCACACCCCACCTGAGGACAGGAGGGCGCTGCAAGAAATCACACAATTTTCTAATCCTGGACAATTTTTTTTAACCCCTGTCTTTCTGCAAAAGATTTTATAGATCAATAAAATGGCACAAAAAACTTTTATATTTAAAAACATTTAAAGTTCAAGTCATAAAGGCTGAAAATACAAAACAAAAAACTGAATGTGCGCACATCCTCCGGGGGAGACATGTGGGCCCTGCTCTGCTTCCGCTACATAGACGACATTCTAATACTCTGGATTAAGTCTGAACAAGAACATAGAAGGCGATTTATCAAAACCTGTCCAGGGGAAAAGTTGCCCAGTTGCCCATAGCAACCAATTAGCTAGCTTCTTTCATTTTTTACAAGGCCTCTGCAAAATGAAAGAAGCGATCTGATTGGTTGCTATTGGCAACTGGGCAACTTTTCCTTTGCACATATTTTGATAAATCTCCCCCATAGAATTCCACAAGGGATTACGTTCCACCCCACTATCTAGATACCACTAATAGAAGTCAAAACAATACAATACAAACTATCCTGTACTGAACACCTATTGACTTAGACTGTGGGAGCGCTATTGTGTGAGAGGTAACCCCCTTCAATACTACTGCTTGACCGGTAACTCCACACATTACAGAACAACTGGCCTTACAATGGATTCCAGATGGGGACTGGGCAGATACAGGGCCCGGCTGAGCTAGTGCAAGATATATCTCTAGAATCCCCCGGGGACTCATTACTGATACTATATCTGACATACCTTCTACCATACCCACGACTAACCATCAGTCACGTTTTGTTAGCCATACCCACAACTAACCTACCGACAGGTTTTTTTAGCCATACCCAAGACTAACCTTCCGACGGGTTTTTGGCCCGCGCCATACACCACTTTCCATGTCAGGATGAGCCGGCTCATCCTTAGACAGCAACCGGTTAAACGAAAAAATAAATAAATATAAAATATAGTGTTGGGGGGGGGGTGGAAAGAAAATGAATACAATAAAAAACAACACACTTACCTACCCCCAGTCCTCTGCAGCTCCCATTCCCCAATCTTTTTTCTTTTTCCAGCCTCCCAGACAAGTGCAGGATCTGCCAGGTTAGCTAATCACTAGGCGAGTTGGGGACTGATTGGCTGAGCTGGCAGGTCCTGCTCTGAGCACTCAGGAAGAAAGAAGATTGGGTGAACAGCAGATGTGGAGAACCGGGGATAGGTGAGTAGGTTTCTTTGTATAATTTTCTCCCAGCCCCAAAGGATAGGGGATAAGATGTCAAATTGTGGGGGTCTTGCCGCTAGGGACCCCCGCAATCACCCTGCTACACCCGACGTTTGTTTAGAGCGTCGGGTGCAGCACCGGAGGCTTGTGACTTCACGGCCACACCCACTCAATGTAAGTGTATGGGAGGGGGCGTGACGGCCATAGACTTTCATTGAGGGGGTATGGTCGTGACATCACGAGCCTCCGCCCCGCATTGCCAGTCTTCTGGCACAGAGCGAAGTTTACTCCGTGCTACGGATGTCTGGTGTGCTGCAGCAGAGATCGTGGTGCTCCCCAGCGGCGGGATCCCCACGATCTGACATCTTATCCCTCAAGCTCCCTCCTCAACCTGAAGTCATCATGAAGATGCTGATTCTCAAGCACACATTTTTATATTTCTGCTCATTTGCATTTTCTTACTGTACGGCTGATAACGCAGCAAATGGTCCTCGCTGCAGGAACATGCACAGTCTGGCGGCTTACAGATGTAGGAACGAAAGTAAAGAGACACATAGAAATTAGAGATTCAGAATCAGCGCCTTTTATTTTGTTTACCGATGTCCTTAGTTTCTGGCATTTTGGAGGTGACAGAGTCCCTTTAAGTTGTGCTGAGGGCGGTAGACAATCTCAGAGCAGTGATCGCTGACTATTTGTAGGTCGTACACCACATCCTCCCTCCCACTCCCCAGGTACAACCCAGCTGGTGGCTTTGGCTTCACAAAAGGGCAGGTGGTTCAGATCATGGGGTAGTTCAGTGCTGATGAACTTATCCCCTATCCTAAGGATAGGGGATGTTTGAGATCGTGGGGGGGGGGGGGGTCTGACCGCTGGGGCCCCCTGCGATCTCCCTGTACGGGGGCCAGGCTCGCTGACCAGATATCGGGTGTCGACCACCTGCACGAAGCGCCGGCCGACATGCCCCCTCAATACATTGCTACGGCAGCGCCATAGACTTGTATTTAGGGGGCGTGTCGGCCGCCGCTTCGTACAGGTGGTCAACACGCCCCCTTCCCGCGGGCTGTCGGGGCTCCGTACAGGAGATCGCAGTGGGCCCCAGCGGTCGGACCCCCCCCCCGCAATCTGAAACTTATCCCCTATCCTTCACCACTGGACTACCCCTTTAACACTCCAAGGAGGTGATGCTCCGCCTCCTCATAACATTGTTGTACTATGGGTGGTTGTGTTGGGCAAAAGCCACCTATAGTGCAAGCTGATTAGAAAAGAGTTAAAATAATAATAATAATATATAAGAAAATAAAAAGCTCTGTGGCATCATGTTGCCACCCTGGTAAAATAGCCGCTTAGGTCCAATGTACCCAGTGGGACACATGATGGGACTGGTGCCCTGATCTCTCCTGGAATGTCATATCTTAAGGAAAGGAACTGCACCTAAAGCCTAGATTCCAGGCCCGGCTGGTGGGGAGTGGTAAGATCTGACATTGTGGATAATAAAAAGGAGACTTTCTTTAAAGGTCACACAAATGGAACATTAAAACCTGAAGGGGTTTTCCAAGATTTTAAAATTAATGTCCGATGCTCAGTAAAGGCCATTGGTGCTGGATCATTTTGGTTCGGACTCTTGGCATCTTCCAGATGAAGAGTTGTTGAATAGACTACATCTGTTTGTACTGGGCAGCTCTACTGTACTTTAATGGCTAGGCCCTACAGCTGTGTCCAATTCACCCAATCCCCACCCATGTCATGGCCCTTTTAAACAGCTGATTGATAGGGCAGTCAAGATCCAGACCTCCGCATACCTGGATAGGCCATCATTTGTAACAAGAACAGGTGTAACTTCAGCGGTCCGGCCAGAAACGCTGCTGGCGGGGCTGGGATTTGCATCACCGGGATGCACCCACATGCGAATTCCAGCCCATCACTCACCTCCCTGGTCTTCCTTTGTTCTCAGTCCCAGCGCAAGTCCCCCCGCCTCCTAGGGCGCATGCGCCGGAGCTCTGTGATTTAAAGGGCCAGTACACCTTAGTGTCTTCACCTGTTTCTTCCCTATAAGTGTGTGCACCTCCCCCTGCCCTGTGTAGGATCTTTGTTGCCTTTGTGCCTGAGAGAAAGCTACTGTGTCTCCTGTGTTCCTGGTTATCCATGTACCTGATCCTTGTTCCGTGACCAGACCCTGCTACTGTGCCGCCTGCCCTGACCTTCAGCTATCCTGACTCAGTTTTGTCCTTATCCATCTTTACCACGCTTCATCCCAGCTACCTGTGTGGACAAGTCGTGCCAGGGGTAGCGACCTGGGTGCCGCCTGTCGCAGCAAGACCATCCCGCTTTGCGGCGGTCTCTGGTGAAAACCAGCGGCACCTTAGACTCCGCTCCCTGGCACAGCTCACTTCCTCATCCACACAGGCCCAAAGGATCCACCACCTGCCGTGACCCTTACAACAGGATTAATCGTATTCTTCCACTTTTTGAAAAATATTATGGTCCAAGGATATTCGAGCAATCTGCCTGAAAGGCTCCCTGTGGGTGTGGGTTCTGTAATGTCTGTTTAGAACAAGAGAAGTGTTCCCCACACTTTCTATCCATAGACTGGTGACCACACTCTGAACATCGTCAATATTAGAGCAGAAGAAACAAAAATAGGTTTTCAAATATCAATTGTTTCACCTAAAGCTTAGGGGGCTCCACTCTGCCGGGCAGACGCTCTACCAACAGATGTCTAATATATGTAAGAAACCACAGTCATCTGGGCTTCAACATAAAAAATAAAAAAATAGAAAATCCTTTATTCCTCACAAAAATAAGAATACATACAACATTGAAACCGGTTACGGGGTCTTCGCCAGGTATCTCCACCACGAGAACATTTGAACCGGTTATGGGGTCTTAGTCAGGTATCTCCCCCACAAAAACATATGAAAGCTCCTTGACCTTCTTCAATTCACTTAAAGGAGTACTCCGCCCCTAGACATCTTATCCCCTATCCAAAGGATAGAGGATAAGATGCATGATAGCAGGGGTCCCGCTGGTAGGACCCCCCGCGCGATCTCTGTTATCTGCTGCACGGTGCGCCCACTCGTAATGTCACGCCCTGCCCCCTAAATGCAAGTCTATGGGAGGGGGCGTGGCAGGCATAGACTTGCATTGAGGGGGCGAAAGTCATCAGCCACGGAGCAAACTTCACTCCGTGCAGCAGATGACTGGGGGGGGGGGGGGGGCTGCAGGAGAGATCGCAGGGGTTCCCAGCCTTTGGATAGGGAATAAGATGTCTAGGGGCAGAGTACCCCTTTAATTTATCTTCACTTCTGGAAAGGTCACAGTCAGCAGTGGTCTTGCGTTCTCATGAATTGCTCGACAGGTTTTCCTCTCGATTGTACCACCACGTTCTGGACACTTGAATGATCTTTCAACGTCGTGGTTTTTCCATGACCCAGACAAGCTTTTGTTTGTTGATTCAGAAATGTTTTACCACATTCCAACAGGGCAGTGGTTTTCGAGGATTTTGAGTTTTTTCGAGGCAGATTATTACTGCCCCCATGTGTTATCTGGTGTATGAGAAGATCCGATTTTCTCCCAAAACTCACACCGCATACGGCACATATAATAGACAGTCCCCCGGCGTGGATGATCTGGTGCTTGGCAAGGTCGAGGTTGCTAGTGAAGATTTCCGGACATTCGGGGCAGTTATAGAGAATCTCGATTGAATCGGTTGTGTGGTGAATGGTGCAGAAATATTTTTGGCTACTTACTCTTATTTTGCTATTGTTCTTTTCTGGTTGTTTCTTACTTTTATTGCCAACATCTTTGTTCTCTAGTGAAGAAGATTCTGGTTTCTGTAACGATGACCTTTCTTCCAAGGCCGGTTCCGTTGATGATGGATAGGGTTGTGTGTGATCTGAGGGTATAGCATAGTCAGGGGTTGTGAAGCGTTCTCCATCATAGGAGTCCAGGTTATGGTTTACCTGGGGAGGTCGAGGTTGTTCTGTCCCATCTACGTTCCCATGAGCGTCCATCTGGGTACCATGCGTGGATGCGTTCGTGTCACTTCCATGAAATACCTGGTGTACAACAAGTTCAGATTTTCTCCCAAAACATCTGCCACATAAGGAACATATGAAAGGCAATCTCCTTGTGTGGTTGAGCTGGTGCTTGGCCAGTTCCACATTGCTGGGGAAACACGCCGGGCATTCGGGACAGTTATAGAGAATCTGAAAATAATTTGTTGCCTGCTTAACGGTGCAGTTAAATTTTTCGCTCCTTAGTGTTAAATCCATGTAGTTCTGTTCTACTTCTTTCTTCCTTTTCTTACCGTCTTTGGCTTCTGGTTCCTCGGGTGAAGAACATTTATGTTTTTGTAATGATGGCTCTTTGCCCAACACTGGTTCCTCCGTAGATGAATGATGTATATGGTCTATTGGGATAGGTTTGTTGAGTAAGTAAGTAGATCCATCTACAGTTGCCTGAATGTCCATTTCCACAAGACTTTCTCTGTTACTAGAAGCCGACTCCTTCTCAACATGAGGAACCAGATTCTGGGTCAGATCTATGTAATGGTCACTGTTGGTGTCTGTAATGTCGTTGCCATATTTCTCCTTAATATGAGTAGTTGGATGTGGTTGTCTGTGATCTGAGGGTGTATGACTGTCATGGTCTATTGGGTTTTCTCTGTGACAAGAGACCATTTTCTCCTTAATAGGAGTAGTTGGATGTTGAGTATAGTCGTTAAGGTCTATGAGGACTCCACCATTTCCTGGTTCTTTGTTACTAGGAAGACGTATATTCTGGGTATGATCTGTGGGTGTATATACACAGGAGTCTTTGAGGTTTCCTCCATCATATAGGACTGGTTCCTCCTGGATACAAGTATTCTGATGTTGTGTATGATCTGAGGGTCTATAACTGTGTGATTCTGTGAGAACCTCATCACATGAGAGGGGTTCCTCCTTAATATAAGGGGATAGATACTGTATATGGTTTATGGAAGTACAAGCGTTGTTTTTTGCGATATCTTCATCACATGACAATGGTTCCCTTTTAATAGTTGGATGTTGTGTATAATGCGTGGGTGTGTAAATGTTGGGGTCCATGGCTGTTCCACCATCACTCAGATCTAGTTCTTTCTTAATAGGATGCATCCAATACTGTGTGAGGTTTCCTCCGTCACTTGAGGCCGATTCCTCCTTGATAATTGTAGTTGTATCTTGTTGGGTATGATCTGTGGGTGGATAAACGTTGGGTTCCGTGATGGGTTTTCCATCATTGGAGACTGGTTCCTCCTTTATATAAGTTAATGGATATGGTTGTGTTTGATTGATGGGATTTGTGAAGTTTCCTTTATTACATGATTCTTCCAAGAAATTAGAAGATTCACACATGGTATGATGGACAAGGTGCCCATTATTGTCCCCATCCTTATGTTTTCGGTAGTTCGGTGATGGTGCGGATGTGTTCTGTTCTTTATGTTCTTCATTTCCAAATCCAGCTGCTCAAAAAGTGAACAGGAAGTTAGAATCCAGAAGAAATGTCCATACAATTCATACAATTAAAAAATGAGTTGTCTGGCCACATTTATGTTGCATACTCCCCTAACCACATCCCCCACTGTCTCCACCTCGATGGTGCCCAGTCCCGGCTCGGGAGCATTTCCTGAGAAAACGTTAGCTTAGTCATTGACCAAGGCAGGACCCGGTTATTGCTAATGATCGGAGAGGAATTGCTGCTTAGCCAGGATCGGGAACCATCAGGATGGACATGGCGGTAGTCAAGGCAGATAACCAATATATATTTTTTGAAGCCAAATGGTCAAATCCCCTGATGACACCAATTAAAATGAAGTTTGTAATTAACCCTGAACTTACTGATATATTACTCCCTTTGAATTTAAAAAAAATTTAATATGTGACGTAAAGTACAAAACATACGGTTGCTGACTTTACTGTACATACAAAAGGGAAGATATTTTATGAAAACAAATGTCCTCGTACCTGAAGGTGTGAGGGGCCGGGGGTCTTCCATAATGTCCTGGTACAGATCCTTGTGTCCTTCTACATACTCCCACTCCTCCATGGAGAAATAGACCGCCACATCCTGACACCTTATAGGAACCTGACACACAATGATACCGTCATCACCAGACCCCTCCATTACTGTATTATGTCCCAGCAGTGTCACCTCTCTAATCATCACCAGACCCCTCCATTACTGTATAATGTCCCAGCAGTGTCACCTCTCTAATCATCACCAGACCCCTCCATTACTGTATAATGTCCCAGCAGTGTCACCTCTCTAATCATCACCAGACCCCTCCATTACTGTATAATGTCCCAACAGTGTCACCTCTCCAGTCACCAGACCCCTCCATTACTGTATAATGTCCCAGCAGTGTCACCTCTCTAATCATCACCAGACCCCTCCATTACTGTATAATGTCCCAGCAGTGTCACCTCTCTAATCATCACCAGACCCCTCCATTACTGTATAATGTCCCAGCAGTGTCACCTCTCTAATCATCACCAGACCCCACCATTACTGTATAATGTCTCAGCAGTGTCACCTCTCTAATCATCACCAGACCCCTCCATTACTGTATAATGTCCCAGCAGTGTCACCTCTCTAATCACCAGACCCCTCCATTACTGTATAATGTCCCAGCAGTGTCACCTCTCCAGTCATCACCAGACCCCTCCATTACTGTATAATGTCCCAGCAGTGTCACCTCTCCAGTCATCACCAGACCCCTCCATTACTGTATAATGTCCCAGCAGTGTCACCTCTCTTATCATCACCAGACCCCTCCATTACTGTATAATGTCCCAGCAGTGTCACCTCTCCAGTCATCAGACCCCTCCATTACTGTATAATGTCCAGCAGTGTCACCTCTCTAATCATCACCAGACCCCTCCATTACTGTATAATGTCCAGCAGTGTCACCTCTCCAGTCATCACCAGACCCCTCCATTACTGTATAATGTCCCAGCAGTGTCACCTCTCCAGTCATCACCAGACCCCTCCATTACTGTATAATGTCCCAGCAGTGTCACCTCTCCAGTCATCACCAGACCCCTCCATTACTGTATAATGTCCCAGCAGTGTCACCTCTCCAGTCATCACCAGACCCCTCCATTACTGTATAATGTCCCAGCAGTGTCACCTCTCCAGTCATCACCAGACCCCTCCATTACTGTATAATGTCCCAGCAGTGTCACCTCTCCAGTCATCACCAGACCCCTCCATTACTGTATAATGTCCCAGCAGTGTCACCTCTCTAATCATCACCAGACCCCTCCATTACTGTATAATGTCCCAGCAGTGTCACCTCTCCAGTCATCACCAGACCCCTCCATTACTGTATAATGTCCCAGCAGTGTCACCTCTCCAGTCATCACCAGACCCCTCCATTACTATATAATACCCCAGCAGTGTCACCTCTCCAGTCATCACCAGACCCCTCCATTACTGTATAATGTCCCAGCAGTGTCACCTCTCCAGTCATCACCAGACCCCTCCATTACTGTATAATGTCCCAGCAGTGTCACCTCTCCAGTCATCACCAGACCCCTCCATTACTGTATAATGTCCAGCAGTGTCACCTATCCAGTCATCACCAGACCCCTCCATTACTGTATAATGTCCCAGCAGTGTCACCTATCCAGTCATCACCAGACCCCTCCATTACTGTATAATGTCCCAGTATTCCCACTCACCTCTGCTGTCAGAAGCTCCACTATCTTACAGGCGAGATCCAGGAGCTTTTGGACATTGTTTCTTTCATATGATTGTGATGGCAGCTCCTGGTTCCAGCTCAATCCCCCTGATGCATTGGCACATGTTCCGGGGGTCACATAATTTTTCGAGGTATTCTTTACCACAGTGTAATCCTATGTATTGAGATACTGATAAACATTTACATTCCCTGAATCCCTCACAGTCATATCCTCTTATATTTCCCACAATCCCTCACCTCTCCAGTCATGTCCTGTATTCCCTTACGTTCTAACCAGTGGCACAGATGGGGTATTCCACCCCCCGTGGAATGGTTAGGACCGGTGGAAATGTTATTGACATCCTTTAAATAAATGCTGTAGACCTTAACACCCCCCCCCCCCCCCCTTTACTTTTATTCTTTCTATATACATTTATTTATATATTGAAAACCTGGGATTCTTCCCTTTTCAAAAACCTTTTTTTGCTACTATGGGCAGTATAACTGCTGATAGATTTCATTTACCTGGCTGCCGGTGTCTTTTCCCTGGCGCGGCGCTCTGCACTGTTTTGTAGGAGACCGGGGCTGTCGGCGTCAGTACCGGTCCAGCTCCCAGTGTATGCGCCGGCTTCCTGTAGCGCTCGGCGCATCAGATAGGGGGCGGGTGGCATCTATCGTCACTTCCGGTCCGGCTCCTAGTGTATGCGCCGGCTTCCTGTAGCGCTCAGGATAGGGGGCGGGTGGAGTCTATCGTCACTTCCGGTCCGGCTCCTAGTGTATGCGCCGGCTTCCTATAGCGCTCAGGATAGGGGGTGGATGGCGTCTGACGTCACTTCCGGTCCGGCTCCTAGTGTATGCGCCGGCTTCCTATAGCGCTCAGGATAGGGGGTGGATGGCGTCTGACGTCACTTCTGGTCCGGCTCCTAGTGTATGCGCCGGCTTCCTGTAGCGCTCAGGATAGGGGGTGGATGGCGTCTGACGTCACTTCTGGTCCGGCTCCTAGTGTATGCACCGGCTTCCTGTAGCGCTCCGGATAGGGGGTGGATGGCGTCTGACGTCACTTCCGGTCCGGCTCCTAGTGTATGCGCCGGCTTCCTGTAGCGCTCAGGATAGGGGGCGGGTGGCGTCTATGGTCACTTCTGGTCCGGCTCCTAGTGTATGCGCCGGCTTCCTGTAGCGCTCCGGATAGGTGGTGGATGGCGTCTGACGTCACTTCCGGTCCGGCTCCTAGTGTATGCGCCGGCTTCCTGTAGCGCTCAGGATAGGGGGCGGGTGGCGTCTATCGTCACTTCTGGTCCGGCTCCTAGTGTATGCATCGGCTTCCTGTAGCGCTCAGGATAGGGGGTGGATGGCGTCTGACGTCACTTCTGGTCCGGCTCCTAGTGTATGCACCGGCTTCCTGTAGCGCTCAGGATAGGGGGCGGGTGGCGTCTGACGTCACTTCTGGTCCGGCTCCTAGTGTATGCATCGGCTTCCTGTAGCGCTCAGGATAGGGGGCCGGTGGCGTTTATCGTCACTTCTGGTCCGGCTCCTAGTGTATGCACCGGCTTCCTGTAGCGCTCGGCGCTCCGGATAGGTGGTGGATGGCGTCTGACGTCACTTTCGCCCCTCCGATTTCATTTGTTTTTTAAACTTGTTATAAGTATAGTTTTATCACATTAGTAGTGCGGTCCCTTAACCCCTTCCTTCCCTGTTAGGGTAGAGGACCTTATATATTATTTTGCTTGATAATGTGAAATTTTTTATTGTTCCTCCCAGTTTGGGGAGGAGCTTAGGGCTCAATCAATTTGGGCTCTATTTAAGTCCGCTCAGCAGGTACTGACGGCCTCCTGGAGCGGTAGTGTTGTACTCCGCCTACTTTACCTAGAGAATTACTATTGAGTGCCGCATCTATAGCTACTATTTTGTGACTTTACTATTTCTTGCTTTCCTTATGGTAAAGCTTTATTCTCCTGGAGTACTATGGTTTCTCCTTCCCATCTTTTAGCTGCTCTTATTTTCGTCTGCTGACGGTTCCCATGAGGCATCAACTAAGAAGTCCTCCAAAAGGAAGCACTTACAGTGCCACGACTGTCAGGACCACTATCAATTTTCCCACTGTCCTTCGTGTCGTGCAAGATACCAGGTCCAGCAGGAACCTACGATCCAGGACATGGTTGTCTGGGTTAAAGGGGTACTCCGGTGAAAAACTTTTTTTTTTAAATCAACTGGTGCCAGAAAGTTAATCAGATTTGTAAATTACTTCTATTAAAAAATCTTAATCCTTCCAGTACTTATTAGCTGCTGAATACTACAGCGGAAATTATTTTCTTTTTGAAACACAGAACTGTCTGCTGACATCACGAGCACAGTGCTCTCTGCTGACATCTCTGTCCATTTTTAGGAACTGTCCAGGGTAAAAGGAAATCCCCATAGCAAACATATGCTGTTCTGGACAGTTCATAAAATGGACAGAGATGTCAGCAGAGAGCTCTGTGTTTCAAAAAGAAAAGAAGTATGTAGTATTCAGCAGCTAATAAGTACAGGAAGGATTAAGATTTTTTAATAGAAGTAATTTATAAATCTGATTAACTTTCTGGCACCAGTTGATTTAAAAAAAAAAAAAAAAGTTTTTCACTGGAGTACCCCTTTAAGGATTTAGTGTCCTCCAATATGAACACGATGGGAGCCTCCATTGACGAGCTGAACCAGATGGTGTCCGCAAGCAAGTGATCAAGACCAGCTTCACCACCAAGATCCATGGAGGTGTCAGGAGAAGCAACGCGTGAAGACTCACCAGTCCTCATCATCTGAGGAGGAAGAGAAATTTCAATATTTCTTCTTCCCGGAAAAAACTCAGCAGCTGGTAAGGTCTATCAGGTCAGGGGACCATGATGCCTACGGGGGTGAAGGCTCTTCATCTGCCTCTAAGGGGCCTAGGGCCTTTAAAGTCCCTGCTGTCTTTAATGAAGACAGAATGGAAAAAGCCGGAGAAGGGTCCCGTGCTTACCAAGCACTTTACGAGCATGTTCCCTATGCAGGAAGGCCAAGTATCTTCCTGGGGACCTGTGCCCAAGGTGGATTTGGCCATCTCCAAATTATCCAAACGGACCTCTGTGCCCTCTGATGATGGTTCCAGCCTTCAGGATGCCATGGACCGTAAGGCCGATTGCGCTTTACTAGAAAAGAGAAAGAATACAGCGCTCCATGGTGTAATAAAAGGGAGACCTGTATGGTAATGATGCATGCTAGGAAGGAAGCTCACCTGATAGGGTTGTGTAGCCCCATACACAACAATGGTGAGCACATGTAAGTAATGGTGTCCGCAGCCGGCTGAAAGAAAGAATGCGGAGAACGGCTTCAACAGGAGTGCCGGCTTTCAATTGGCGCAGGGCACAGGAAAGCGAATGGTGAGTAAAAGCAAATGTGTTTTATTCTCCCAACATGCAACGTGTTTCACTGCCACAGCAGCTTCATCAGGCTTGCCTGATGAAGCTGCTGTGGCAGTGAAACGCGTTGCATGTTGGGAGAATAAACCACATTTGCTTTTACTCACCATTTGATTTCCTGTGCCTTGCGCCAATTGAAAGCCGGCACTCCTGTTGAAGCCGTTCTCCACATTAGATTGCGCTTTACGGCACTTACTCCTCAGCCTCGGCATCAGCCTCTGTGTCGATAGCCTCTTCTGAGGTGGATAAGTTTCTGAGAAATAGATTTTCTCAGATTCAGGCTGACTTAGACCAGGGGGTCTCTAGGGATGACATTTTGACCTCTTGTAAGACGGCTAGTCTAGCCGTCGACTACCTCTGTGATGCCGCCCCTCAACAGCTTAAGTTGGCCGCTAAAACTATGTCGCCCCTTATGGCTGAAGCCATGGAGGTCTGATACCTCCTCTAAGCACACCTTGTGTGCCATGACATACGAGCCTGGCATTCTTTTTGTGACCGAGCTCGACCGCATTATGGAGGGGCTGTCTGATCGGAAAGAGAAGTCCCTTCCTCAGCAGTCCTTTCGCCAGGTATGCAGCCAGATCTGGCTCCCAAGCCAAACCCCAAAAAGATTGGGGGTCCCAAAAGCAAAGGGGCGGTAGACGCCCTAGGGGTTCCAAGGGTGGAAGATCCTCGGTGCCCTGACTACGGGCCTCCTCGAGGCTCTTGGATACCAGCTTGTGCGCCCACTCTATCCCCACTTCCCTTCCCATCGCTTCATGTAGGTGGACGTCTCAACCATTTCTTAGATGCTTGGAGGACCCATATCCAAGATCCCTGGGTCCTTCGAATTATTTTGGAAGGGTACAAAGTGGATCTGAAGGATACTCCTCCAAAACAAATTTAAGAACCAGACTTCTGCCTTCCAACAAACAAAAGATTTTGGAAGCCTATATTCTGGAATATCTCCAGAAGGATGCCTTGGAGGAAGTTCCCTCTCAAGAGCAGGGGGCGGGCATCTATTTTCCAGTGTTTCTGGTTCCCAAAGTCACAGGAGATTTGAGGATGATGGATGATCATAGACTTAAGGTTCTTCATCAGACGGAAGCGTTTCAGAATGGAAACAATTCAGTCCGTTATCAATCTTCTTATGCCAGGGGACTTCCTGGCAACCTTGGACCTCAAGGATGCTTATCTTCATATTCCCATCCATCCTGGGTCCAGAAGATTCTTAAGGATCGCTGTTCAAATTCAGGGAGTTGTAAGGCACTATCAGTTTGTCGCCCTCCCATTCGGGATCTCTTCGGCACCTCATACCTTTACCAAGGTAGTATTTTCTGTGGTAGCCGCGATCCTTTCCCAACACATTCAGACCGCTGCGTTCTTTCTCCATCAACTAGGCTGGATAATCAATTGGAACAAATCCAATCTCCAACCAACCACATCCGTGAGATTCCTAGGCTTCATGATAGATTCCGTAGCGATGACTATTCATCTAACTCTCGAAAGGAAGCTTACGAGTACAGGACACAGCCCAATCTCTCTTCGTTCTCAAGCGGGTAACTCTCCGCTATCTAATGAAGATGTTGGGACTAATGTCTGCAACCACAAAAGCGGTAGCATGAGCTTTGTGGCACCTTTGTCCGCTTCTATCAGAAGTACTAGCCAAGTGGGATCACAGTCCAAAAAGAGACTAAATTCTGTGCACTCCCTATCTCCTCAAGTCCGATCCTCTCTACGTTGGTGGGCTCACCTTCAGGACGGAAAATCTCTGATCCAACCTGTCTGGATTATACTTACCACAGACGCATCCCTTGTAGGTTGGGGAGCGCATCTTCTGGACATGACGGTCCAAGGGACTTGGTCTACTCAGGAGATGTTATTATCCTCGAATCTCCTAGAGATCTGGGCAAACAGACTAGCTCTCTTTCACTTTGCTCCTCATGGGCAAGACTGTGAGAGTCCAGTCAGACAGCTGTCCTATATATATATATATATATATATATATATATATATATATATAAAAACAAACAGGGAGGCACGAACCCACAAAGTCTCCTGAGAGAGATAGGTGTGATTCTGGATTGGGCAGAATTGAACCTCACCCACTTATCGGCCGTTCATATCCGGGGTACTCACAATGTAATAGCCGATCACCTGAGCAGAGGCCTTCCAACCGGAGAGTGGTCTCTCCATCCAGACATCTTTCATCAGATTACGCTCAGGTGGGGCATGCCAGAGATCGATCTCATGGCAAAGAGGTTAGACGCCAAGGTGGACAGATTCTGTTCCCTCTACAGAGAGGACAATCCCTTGGCGGTAGATGCTCGGTCAATCCCTTGGAGGTTCAGGCTGGCCGACATCTTCCCTCCTATTTCCTTGATCCCGAGGGTATTGATGAAAATCAGGCAGGACCAAGCCTCTGTGATAGCCATCATTCCATATTGGCCCAAATGAGCTTGGTTCACCAAACTCATTCAGATGAGTTAGGGTCAATTTTGGAGCCTTCCCCCAGAGCAAGCAATAGTGTCAGGGGACACTCACAGCTGATCCAACGTACAAATGTTCAACCTGACAGCCTGGAGGTTGATTGGTCCCTTCCAGGAGTAGAAGGGCTCTCAGGGTCAGTCTTGAGAACATTGTCGCACTCTAGATCTGAAGCTACAACTAGATCTTATGAAAGATTATGGAGCACATTTTCATCCTGGTGTTGGCTATGCCAACTGTCTCCAAAGGATCCTACCATTTCTGCAAGATGGATTAGACAAAGGACTGTCTCCTTCCACCCTAAGAGTGAAAGTATCAGCTATCTCGGCTTTCCTCAATAAGTCTCTTTCTCAAGACCCCCTAATTACAAGGTTCCTGATAAGAGCCTCCAGAATTAAACCTAGAATCATTCCACCTATCCCTGCTTGGGATTTATCGGTCGTGCTCATGGGGTTACAATCTCCCCCCTTTGAGCCTTTAGAGGAGGTGGATCTAAAATTCCTTACACTTAAGGTTACCTTTTTTGTTGGCCATCACTTCTGCAAAATGAGTTGGAAAACTCCAGGCTTTTTCTGCCTTTTGAACCTTACATTCAGTTCCTCCTGGATAGGGTTCTTCTTTAGTTTTTGCCCACTTTTATTCCTAAAGTGCCAACATTCACTAATATCAACCAGGTTATTTCTCTTCCTGTGTTAGCTCCGCTCCACTCCTCAGAAGATACGAGAGGCCTTCACACCATCGACCTATCGAGATGTCTCAGGATCTACCTGGATCGATCCAAGGAGTTCCGTAAGGATGAAAACCTTCTAATCCTTTTTTCTAGTGACCGTAAGGGACACAAGGCTTCCAAACCAACTATTAGTCGCTGGATTAAGGAAGCCATTCGGGAGTCTCATGTTTCTCAGGGTCTGGAGCCCCCTGAATTTGTTAAAGCCCTCCCATGGGGGTATCTGCTTGCTAAATCCCCATCTGTGCCAACGATAATTTGTTTTCACTTAGTCCTAACAGTGGCACAATAATCCCTCCCTTACTACTATTCTTTTCTTTTTTCTACTTGTAATTACACAAGGGGGTGGGGCTCTTTCCTTCTATAAGTAGGGATGGGGGGGTGGTAGGGTCTAAGCTTTTATTTAAAGGTTGTCACTAAAATTTCCACAGGTCCTAACCAGTCCACGGGGGGCGGAATACCCCATCTGTGCCATTGTTAGGACTAAGGGAAAACAAATTATCATTAAAAATTAACGATTATCCCTAGAGATAAGAGTGAGGTCATGTGACCATTTCCCACAATCCCTCACCTCTCTGGTCATGTCCTGTATTATCCCTAGAGATAAGAGGTCATGTGACCATTTCCCACAATCCCTCACCTCTCCGGTCATGTCCTGTATTATCTCTAGAGATAAGAGGTCATGTGACCATTTCCCACAATCCCTCACCTCTCTGGTCATGTCCTGTATTATCCCTAGAGATAAGAGGTCATGTGACCATTTCCCACAATCCCTCACCTCTCCGGTCATGTCCTGTATTATCCCTAGAGATAAGAGGTCATGTGACCATTTCCCACAATCCCTCACCTCTCCGGTCATGTCCTGTATTATCCCTAGAGATAAGAGGTCATGTGACCATTTCCCACAATCCCTCACCTCTCCGGTCATGTCCTGTATTATCCCTAGAGATAAGAGGTCATGTGACCATTTCCCACAATCCCTCACCTCTCCGG
Source organism: Hyla sarda (assembly GCF_029499605.1). Classification (NCBI taxonomy): domain Eukaryota; kingdom Metazoa; phylum Chordata; class Amphibia; order Anura; family Hylidae; genus Hyla; species Hyla sarda. The sequence goes on from NC_079195.1 coordinate 1,595,050, forward strand.
TCATGTCCTGTATTATCCCTAGAGATAAGAGGTCATGTGACCATTTCCCACAATCCCTCACCTCTCCGGTCATGTCCTGTATTATCCCTAGAGATTAGAGTGAGGTCATGTGACCATTTCCCACAATCCCTCACCTCTCCGGTCTTGTCCTGTATTATTCCTAGAGATAAGAGGTCATGTGACCATTTCCCACAATCCCTCACCTCTCCGGTCATGTCCTGTATTATTCCTAGAGATAAGAGGTCATGTGACCATTTCCCACAATCCCTCACCTCTCCGGTCATGTCCTGTATTATCCCTAGAGATAAGAGGTCATGTGACCATTTCCCACAATCCCTCACCTCTCCGGTCATGTCCTGTATTATCCCTAGAGATAAGAGGTCATGTGACCATTTCCCACAATCCCTCACCTCTCCGGTCATGTCCTGTATTATCCCTAGAGATAAGAGGTCATGTGACCATTTCCCACAATCCCTCACCTCTCCGGTCATGTCCTGTATTATCCCTAGAGATAAGAGGTCATGTGACCATTTCCCACAATCCCTCACCTCTCCGGTCATGTCCTGTATTATCCCTAGAGATAAGAGTGAGGTCATGTGACCATTTCCCACAATCCCTCACCTCTCCGGTCATGTCCTGTATTATCCCTAGAGATAAGAGGTCATGTGACCATTTCCCGCAATCCCTCACCTCTCCGGTCATGTCCTGTATTATCCCTAGAGATAAGAGTGAGGTCATGTGACCATTTCCCACAATCCCTCACCTCTCTGGTCATGTCCTGTATTATCCCTAGAGATAAGAGGTCATGTGACCATTTCCCACAATCCCTCACCTCTCCGGTCATGTCCTGTATTATCCCTAGAGATAAGAGTGAGGTCATGTGACCATTTCCCACAATCCCTCACCTCTCCGGTCATGTCCTGTATTATCCCTAGAGATAAGAGGTCATGTGACCATTTCCCACAATCCCTCACCTCTCCGGTCATGTCCTGTATTATCCCTAGAGATAAGAGGTCATGTGACCATTTCCCACAATCCCTCACCTCTCCGGTCATGTCCTGTATTATCCCTAGAGATAAGAGGTCATGTGACCATTTCCCACAATCCCTCACCTCTCCGGTCAGCAGGTAGATGATCTCCAGGGTGAGGCTCAGGATGCTCTCATTCATTTTGTTCTTATCCATGATAGATGTTTGGCCCCGGATGATCATGGTAGGTTCTATAGGCAGAACATATAAAATCAGCTCAATAACCTGTATGAGAAATGTCTATAGAGAAACAATGGCCCAGATTAACTAAACAGTTTAATGGGCATCTACCCCACAGACTCGTCTTCACTGTGGTGCCCCCAGACAGACATTTCCCATGGTCGATGGTCTTGTAATCACTTAAGAACCTTCTTGACCAACTTTGTTACCTGATGCCCATCGGGGACTGTTCAGCTGGGTGGACACTAAGCTCAGTGTGACAAAGGACCAAGAAACTTCTGCATACGGCCATGGGGGCTGCACAAAAGACGAACTCCCCCCCCCCCCCCCCCCTCCTGTGTTGTGAATTCCCAGGTCATGTCGAACGACTATACAGAGAGGACGTCCGGTGTGAGGGGAGATTTATAACCCATGTCACCTCACACCGGCCGGGACTACAGCCCTGATGTCCACTCATGGCGGCTCAGGTGAGGAGATCGAGAATACAGGCGGCAGGATGGGTGGTTGTATATGTAGGGTGTGATGTGTGTGTGATGTGTGTGTGATGTGTGTGTGATGTCCACTCATGGCGGCTCAGGTGAGGAGACAGAGAATACAGGCGACAGGAGGGGTGGTTGTGTATGTAGGGTGTGATGTGTGTGTGATGTGTGTGTGATGTCCACTCATGGCGGCTCAGGTGAGGAGATCGAGAATACAGGCGACAGGAGGGGTGGTTGTGTATGTAGGGTGTGATGTGTGTGTGATGTGTGTGTGATGTCCACTCATGGCGGCTCAGGTGAGGAGACAGAGAATACAGGCGGCAGGAAGGGTGGTTGTGTATGTAGGGTGTGTGTGATGTGTGTGTGATGTGTGTGTGATGTGTGATGTGTATGTAATGTATGATGTGGGGTGGGCAGCGGTGTATGTATGATGTGTGTATATGTATAGTGTGAGTGTATGTGTGATGTGTGTATGTAATGTATGATGTGTGTGTATATGTATAGTGTGAGTGTATGTGTGATGTGTGTATGTAATATATGATGGGGGGCAGTGGTGTATGTATGGTGTGAGGGTATATGTGTATGATGTCTGTCTATGTGTGATGTGTGTATAATGTCTGTCTATGTGTGATGTGTATGTAATGTATGATGTGTGTATGATGTCTGTCTATGTAATGCATAATGTGTGTGATGTATGTATGTGATGTATGATGTGGGGTGGGCAGCGGTGTATGTATAATGTGTGTATATATGTATAGTGTGAGTGTATGTGTGATGTGTGTATGTAATATATGATGGGGGCAGTGGTGGGTGTATGTATGGTGTGAGGGTATATGTATAGTGTGAGTGTATGTGTGATGTGTGTATGTAATATATGATGGGGGCAGTGGTGGGTGTATGTATGGTGTGAGGGTATATGTATAGTGTGAGTGTATGTGTGATGTGTGTATGTAATATATGATGGGGGCAGTGGTGGGTGAATGTATGGTGTGAGGGTATATGTATAGTGTGAGTGTATGTGTGATGTGTGTATGTAATATATGATGGGGGGCAGTGGTGGGTGTATGTATGGTGTGAGGGTATATGTATAGTGTGAGTGTATGTGTGATGTGTGTATGTAATATATGATGGGGGGCAGTGGTGGGTGTATGTATGGTGTGAGGGTATATGTATAGTGTGAGTGTATGTGTGATGTGTGTATGTAATATATGATGGGGGGCAGTGGTGGGTGTATGTATGGTGTGTGTGTATATGTATAGTGTGAGTGTATGTGTGATGTGTGTATGTAATATATGATGGGGGGCAGTGGTGGGTGTATGTATGGTGTGTGTGTATATGTATAGTGTGAGTGTATGTGTGATGTGTGTATGTAATATATGATGGGGGCAGTGGTGGGTGTATGTATGATGTGTGTGTATATGTATAGTGTGAGTGTATGTGTGATGTGTGTATGTAATATATGATGGGGGCAGTGGTGGGTGTATATGTATAGTGTGAGTGTATGTGTGATGTGTGTATGTAATATATGATGGGGGGCAGTGGTGGGTGTATGTATGGTGTGAGGGTATATGTGTATGTGTGAGTGTATGTGTGATGTGTGTATGTAATATATGATGGGGGCAGTGGTGGGTGTATGTATGGTGTGTGTGTATATGTATAGTGTGAGTGTATGTGTGATGTGTGTATGTAATATATGATGGGGGGGCAGTGGTGGGTGTATGTATGGTGTGAGGGTATATGTGTATGTGTGAGTGTATGTGTGATGTGTGTATGTAATATATGATGGGGGCAGTGGTGGGTGTATGTATGGTGTGTGTGTATATGTATAGTGTGAGTGTATGTGTGATGTGTGTATGTAATATATGATGGGGGGGCAGTGGTGGGTGTATGTATGGTGTGAGGGTATATGTGTATGTGTGAGTGTATGTGTGATGTGTGTATGTAATATATGATGGGGGGCAGTGGTGGGTGTATGTATGATGTGTGTGTATATGTATAGTGTGAGTGTATGTGTGATGTGTGTATGTAATATATGATGGGGGGCAGTGGTGGGTGTATGTATGATGTGTGTATATATGTATAGTGTGAGTGTATGTGTGATGTGTGTATGTAATATATGATGGGGGCAGTGGTGGGTGTATGTATGGTGTGTGTGTATATGTATAGTGTGAGTGTATGTGTGATGTGTGTATGTAATATATGATGGGGGGCAGTGGTGGGTGTATGTATGATGTGTGTGTATATGTATAGTGTGAGTGTATGTGTGATGTGTGTATGTAATATATGATGGGGGCAGTGGTGGGTGTATGTATGATGTGTGTGTATATGTATAGTGTGAGTGTATGTGTGATGTGTGTATGTAATATATGATGGGGGGCAGTGGTGGGTGTATGTATGATGTGTGTATATATGTATAGTGTGAGTGTATGTGTGATGTGTGTATGTAATATATGATGGGGGGCAGTGGTGGGTGTATGTATGGTGTGAGGGTATATGTATAGTGTGAGTGTATGTGTGATGTGTGTATGTAATATATGATGGGGGCAGTGGTGGGTGTATGTATGATGTGTGTGTATATGTATAGTGTGAGTGTATGTGTGATGTGTGTATGTAATATATGATGGGGGCAGTGGTGGGTGTATGTATGGTGTGAGGGTATATGTGTATGATGTATCTGTGATGTGTGTATGTAATATATGATGGGGGCAGTGGTGGGTGTATGTATGATGTGTGTGTATATGTATAGTGTGAGTGTATGTGTGATGTGTGTATGTAATATATGATGGGGGCAGTGGTGGGTGTATGTATGATGTGTGTGTATATGTATAGTGTGAGTGTATGTGTGATGTGTGTATGTAATATATGATGGGGGGCAGTGGTGGGTGTATGTATGGTGTGAGGGTATATGTATAGTGTGAGTGTATGTGTGATGTGTGTATGTAATATATGATGGGGGGCAGTGGTGGGTGTATGTATGATGTGTGTGTATATGTATAGTGTGAGTGTATGTGTGATGTGTGTATGTAATATATGATGGGGGGCAGTGGTGGGTGTATGTATGGTGTGAGGGTATATGTATAGTGTGAGTGTATGTGTGATGTGTGTATGTAATATATGATGGGGGGCAGTGGTGGGTGTATGTATGGTGTGTGTGTATATGTATAGTGTGAGTGTATGTGTGATGTGTGTATGTAATATATGATGGGGGCAGTGGTGGGTGTATGTATGGTGTGAGGGTATATGTATAGTGTGAGTGTATGTGTGATGTGTGTATGTAATATATGATGGGGGCAGTGGTGGGTGTATGTATGGTGTGTGTATATGTATAGTGTGAGTGTATGTGTGATGTGTGTATGTAATATATGATGGGGCAGTGGTGGGTGTATGTATGGTGTGTGTGTATATGTATAGTGTGAGTGTATGTGTGATGTGTGTATGTAATATATGATGGGGGCAGTGGTGGGTGTATGTATGGTGTGTGTGTATATGTATAGTGTGAGTGTATGTGTGATGTGTGTATGTAATATATGATGGGGGCAGTGGTGGGTGTATGTATGGTGTGTGTGTATATGTATAGTGTGAGTGTATGTGTGATGTGTGTATGTAATATATGATGGGGGGCAGTGGTGGGTGTATGTATGGTGTGTGTGTATATGTATAGTGTGAGTGTATGTGTGATGTGTGTATGTAATATATGATGGGGGGCAGTGGTGGGTGTATGTATGGTGTGTGTGTATATGTATAGTGTGAGTGTATGTGTGATGTGTGTATGTAATATATGATGGGGGCAGTGGTGGGTGTATGTATGGTGTGTGTGTATATGTATAGTGTGAGTGTATGTGTGATGTGTGTATGTAATATATGATGGGGGCAGTGGTGGGTGTATGTATGGTGTGAGGGTATATGTATAGTGTGAGTGTATGTGTGATGTGTGTATGTAATATATGATGGGGGGCAGTGGTGGGTGTATGTATGGTGTGTGTATATGTATAGTGTGAGTATATGTGTGATGTGTGTATGTAATATATGATGGGGGGCAGTGGTGTATGTATGGTGTGAGGGTATATGTGTATGATGTATCTGTGATGTGTGTATGTAATATATGATGGGGGGCAGTGGTGTATGTATGGTGTGAGGGTATATGTGTATGATGTATCTGTGATGTGTGTATGTAATATATGATGGGGGCAGTGGTGGGTGTATGTATGGTGTGAGGGTATATGTGTATGATGTATCTGTGATGTGTGTATGTAATGTATGATGTGGGGGGGCACTGCTGCCGCCACCGCCAGTTGTGCCATCTAATTTTATTTTTAGTGGTTTCTGGTCACCCGCACTAAATTGCGCCCCCAGAATCCTCCCCCCCCCCCTTCATACTCACCCAACGACCAAGAGCCCCACGGATGCAGACAAACACACCCGAACCAAAACTACAACTCCCAGCATGTTGGACCATAACCTAAACTGTAGAACTATAAAGTGTAACATGCTGGGAGTTGTAGTTTTGGTTCGGGTCTGCTGCAGAGCTATAGGCTGCATCAGGGCATGCTGGGTGTTGTAGTTATTAGCTGTAATTCCCAGTATTCCCTGACACATCCTATGGCTCTGCAGCTGACACAAACCAAAACTACAACTCCCAGCATGTAACACAATAACCATAACTGTCCTACTATACAGTGCAACACGCTGCAACACCCACACAACCATAGGCTGTATCAGGGCATGCTGGGAGTTGTAGTTATCTACTAACTAAATGCAACTTCCAGCATTTTCTGACACAAAATGCACCATATAAACTGGAGAAGCAGAACCCCCCCTCCCCCCCAGTAACATATAAACTGGAGAAGCAGAACCCCCCCCCCCCCCCCAGTAACATATAAACTGGAGAAGCAGAACCCCCTCCCCCCCCCCAGTAACACATAAGTCCCTATTGAGACTGAAAAATAGTGATGAAAATATTTTATAAAGTGCGAATATATGTGAATAAGCCCCTTTCCTAATAAACGTTTCCTATTTTCTTTAAATAAAAATAAAACAAAAATAAACATAAGTGATATCGCTGCATGTGGAAATATCCAGACTATTAAAATATAATGTTAATTAAACCGTACGGGGAACGGTGGAAATGTAAAGAATTGTCCAGAATTGTTCATTTTTGGTCACTTCATAGGAGACATTTTATGGTGATCAAAAAGTTACATGTAGACTTATCTGTGGTTGTCTGGGGGGTAAGAGGAGATACAGCTCTCCCCCCGCTAATATCCTGACATACTGATCGCCTATTAACCCATTAGATCACCGCTGTCAGCAGTGTCTAAAGGGATCTTATATCCATCCCTGGTGGTCTAGGGGGGGGGGGGGAATCAGACTATTTTGGTTGAAATTATTTTATCTACCAGGACAAGTAGTTTGTGTTCCGCTTTAGTCTCTTGGACAAGTAGTTTTTTTTTAAATTTCCACACCCCTGATATATAACACTATATCACACATATAACACTATATAATATAACACTATATCACATATATCACACTATATCACATATATAACACTATATCACATATATAACACTATATAATATAACACTATATCACATATATCACACTATATCACATATATAACACTATATAATATCACACTATATCACATATATAACACTATATAATATAACACTATATCACACATATATCACATATATAACACTATATAATATAACACTATATCACATATATAACACTATATAATATAACACTATATCACATATATAACACTATATAATATAACACTATATCACATATATAACACTATATAATATAACACTATATCACATATATAACACTATATAATATAACACTATATCACATATATAACACTATATAATATAACACTATATCACATATATAACACTATATAATATAACACTATATCACATATATAACACTATATAATATAACACTATATCACATATATAACACTATATAATATAACACTATATCACATATATAACACTATATAATATAACACTATATCACATATATAACACTATATAATATATCACATATATAACACTATATAATATAACACTATATCACATATATAACACTATATAATATAACACTATATCACATATATAACACTATATAATATAACACTATATCACATATATAACACTATATAATATAACACTATATCACATATATAACACTATATAATATAACACTATATCACATATATAACACTATATAATATAACACTATATCACATATATAACACTATATAATATAACACTATATCACATATATAACACTATATAATATAACACTATATCACATATATAACACTATATAATATAACACTATATCACATATATAAAACACTATATCACATATATAAAACACTATATCACACATATATAACACTATATCACACATATAACACTATATCACACTATATAATATAACACTATATCACATATATAACATATATAACACTATATAATATAACACTATATCACATATATAACACTATATCACACATATAACACTATATCACATATATAAAACACTATATCACATATATAAAACACTATCACACATATATAACACTATATCACACATATAACACTATATCACACTATATAATATAACACTATATCACATATATAACATATATAACACTATATCACATATATAACTCTATATCACATATATAACACTATATAATACTATATCACATATATAACACTATATAATATAACACTATATCACATATATCACACTATATAATATAACACTATATCACATATATAACACTATATAATACTATATCACATATATAACACTATATCACATTTATAAAACACTATATCACATATAACACTATATCACACTATATCACATATATAACACTATATAATATAACACTATATCACATATATAACACTATATCACATATATAACACTATATAATACTATATCACATATAACACATATATAACACTATATATAAAACTATATCACATATATAACTATCACACATATAACACTATATCACATATATAACACTATATAATACTATATCACATATAACACTATATAATATAACACTATATCACATATATAACATATATAACACTATATAATATAACACTATATCACATATATAACACTATATAATATAACACTATATCACATATATAAAACACTATATCATACATATATAACACTATATCACATATATAACACTATATAACACTATATCACATATAACAATATCACATATAACACTATATCACATATAACACTATATAATATAACAATATCACATATATAACACTATATAATACTATATCACATATATAACTATATAATATAACACTATATCACATATATAAAACACTATATCATACATATATAACACTATATCACACATATATAACACTATATCACATATATAACACTATATAATATAACACTATATCACATATAACAATATGACATATAACACTATATAATATAACACTATATCACATATAACACTATATCACATATATAACACTATATAATATAACAATATCACATATATAACACTATATAATATAACACTATATCACATATATAACACTATATAATATAACACTATATCACATATATAACACTATATAATATAACACTATATCACATATATAACACTATATAATATAACACTATATCACATATATAACACTATATAATATAACACTATATCACATATATAACACTATATCACATATAATACTATATAATATAACACTATATCACATATATAACACTATATAATATAACACTATATAATATAACACTATATCACATATATAACACTATATCACATATATAACACTATATAATATAACACTATATCACATATATAACACTATATAATATAACACTATATCACATATATAACACTATATAACATTATATCACATATATAACACTATATAATATAACACTATATAATATAACACTATATAATATAACACTATATAATATAACACTATATAATATAACACTATATAATATATATAACACTAGATAATATAACACTATATCACATATATAACACTATATAATATAACACTATATAACACTATATAATATAACACTATATAATATAACACTATATAATATAACACTATATAATATAACACTATATAATATAACACTAGATAATATAACACTATATCACATATATAACACTATATAATATAACACTATATCACATATATAACACTAGATAATATAACACTAGATAATATAACACTATATCACACATATAACACTATATAACACTATATCACATATATAACACTAGATAATATAACACTATATAATATAACACTATATCACATATATAACACTATATAATATAACACTATATCACATATAACACTATATAATATAACACTATATAATATAACACAGTATCACACATATAACACTATATAATATAACACAATATCACATATATAACACAATATCACACATATAACACTATCACACTATCACATATATATAACACTATATAATATAACACTATATCACATATATAACACTATATAATATAACACTATATCACATATATAACACTATATAATATAACACTATATCACATATATAACACTATATAATATAACACTATATCACATATATAACACTATATAATATAACACTATATCACATATATAACACTATATAATATAACACTATATCACATATATAACACTATATAATATAACACTATATCACATATATAACACTATATCACATATAATACTATATAATATAACACTATATCACATATATAACACTATATAATATAACACTATATAATATAACACTATATAATATAACACTATATCACATATATAACACTATATCACATATATAACACTATATAATATAACACTATATCACATATATAACACTATATAATATAACACTATATCACATATATAACACTATATAACACTATATAATATAACACTATATAATATAACACTATATAATATAACACTATATAATATAACACTATATAATATAACACTATATAATATATATAACACTAGATAATATAACACTATATCACATATATAACACTATATAATATAACACTAGATAATATAACACTATATAATATAACACTAGATAATATAACACTATATCACATATATAACACTATATAATATAACACTATATCACATATATAACACTAGATAATATAACACTAAATATAACACTATATCACACATATAACACTATATAACACTATATCACATATATAACACTAGATAATATAACACTAGATAATATAACACTATATCACATATATAACACTATATAATATAACACTATATCACATATATAACACAATATCACACATATAACACTATCACACATATAACACTATATAATATATATAACACTATATAATATAACACAATATCACATATATAACACAATATCACACATATAACACTATCACATATATAACACTATATAATATATATAACACTATATAATATAACACTATATCACATATATAACACTATATAATACTATATCACACATATAACACTATATAATATAACACAGTATCACACATATAACACTATATAATATAACACTATATCACATATATAACACTATATAATATAACACTATATCACATATATAACACAATATCACACATATAACACTATCACATATATAACACTATATAATATATATAACACTATATAATATAACACTATATCACATATATAACACTATATAATACTATATCACACATATAACACTATATAATATAACACAGTATCACACATAAAACACTATATAATATATAACACTATATAATATAACACTATATCACATATATAACACTATATAATACTATATCACACATATAACACTATATAATATAACACTATATCACATATATAAAACACTATATCACATATATAAAACACTATATCACACATATATAACACTATATCACATATATAACACTATATAATATAACACTATATCACATATATAACACAATATCACACATATAACACTATCACATATATAACACTATATAATATAACACTATATCACATATATAACACTATATAATATAACACTATATCACATATATAACACTATATAATACTATATCACACATATAACACTATATAATATAACACAGTATCACACATATAACACTATATAATATATATAACACTATATAATATAACACTATATCACATATATAACACTATATAATACTATATCACACATATAACATAACACTATATCACATATATAAAACACTATATCACATATATAAAACACTATATCACACATATATAACACTATATCACACATATAACACTATATCACACTATATAATATAACACTATATCACACATATAACACTATATAATATAACACAGTATCACACATATAACACTATATAATATAACACTATATCACATATATAACACTATATAATATAACACTATATCACATATATAACACTATATAATATAACACTATATCACATATATAACACTATATAATATAATACTATATCACATATAACACTATATAATATAACACTATATCACATATAACACTATATAATATAACACTATATCACATATATAACACTATATAATATAACACTATATCACACATATAACACTATATAATATAACACTATATCACACATATAACACTATATAATATAACACAGTATCACACATATAACACTATATAATATAACACTATATCACATATATAACACTATATAATATAACACTATATCACATATATAACACTATATAATATAACACTATATCACATATATAACACTATATAATATAACACTATATCACATATATAACACTATATAATATAACACAATATCACATATATAACACTATATAATATAACACTATATCACATATATAACACTATATAATACTATATCACACATATAACACTATATAATACTATATCACACATATAACACTATATAATATAACACTATATCACATATATAACACTATATAATATAACACTATATCACACATATAACACTATATAATATAACACTATATCACATATATAACACTATATAATATAACACTATATCACATATATAACACTATATAATATAACACTATATCACATATATAACACTATATAATATAACACTATATCACACATATAACACTATATAATATAACACTATATCACATATATAACACTATATAATATAACACTATATCACATATATAACACTATATAATATAACACTATATCACATATATAACACTATATAATATAACACTATATAACATATATAACACTATATAATATAACACTATATCACATATATAACACTATATAATATAACACTATATCACATATATAACACTATATAATATAACACTATATCACACATATAACACTATATCACACTATATAATATAACACTATATCACATATAACACTATATAATATAACACTATATCACATATAACACTATATAATATAACACTATATCACATATAACACTATATAATATAACACTATATCACATATATAACACTATATAATATAACACTATATCACATATATAACACTATATAATATAACACTATATCACATATATAACACTATATAATATAACACTATATCACACATATAACACTATATAATATAACACTATATCACATATATAACACTATATAATATAACACTATATCACATATATAACACTATATAATATAACACTATATCACACATATAACACTATATCACACTATATAATATAACACTATATCACATATAACACTATATAATATAACACTATATCACATATAACACTATATAATATAACACTATATCACATATAACACTATATAATATAACACTAGATAATATAACACTATATCACATATAACACTATATAATATAACACATCGCTCCTCACCTCCCGGCACAGGCTCCACATTCCCTCTCCTCCAGCTGTTGGAGACACAGGAAGTTCTCCGGCAGAGCAGGGCATTGTGGGACTTGTAGTTTATGGTCTCTTTGCTGTGATTGGGTGATGGGGACAGAGGTCACATGATGATTTCCAGCCAATCAGCGCAGGTTTGTGTCCTACACGTGGGATAATCCCATATAGTAATCTCCGCTGTCACCTGTGGCTCCTATCAGACCTCGGCTGTCCGGGCATGCTGGGAGTAGTAGTTCGGCAGCAGGTTGGTTAACCCCGCCCTAATGATGACCTCCCTGGATGGAGGATCTCCTGTCACAGACCAGACGCCTCAGTGCACACTCACTTATCATTTCTTCCAGACACACAGCGCCCCCTGTCCTCAGGCTGTGTGCGGTATTACAACCCGGCTCTAACATCAATGAGCTGTAATACCGCACACGGCCTGAGGACTGGGGGCGCTGTTACTGAACTCCTCTGTTTTATAGTCCTGGATGATCCGGCTGTGAATGAGGAGATCACTAGAACCGACTCCTCACAGAACGTCCCAATATGTTGTGTGTGAACACGGTCCTGTATCTGCGGATCCCTCCAGCCTGTCTGTGACTCTGGGATTTATTTTATTTTTACAGCAAAATTGAAGAAGTCTGAAGCATGGGGACTTGGTTAGTAATATATGGGGATCAGTGATTAGTAATATATGGGGATCAGTGATCAGTATTGTATAGTGATCAGTGATTAGTAATATATGGGGATCAGTGATTAGTATTGTATGGTGATCAGTGGTTAGTATTGTATGGTGATCAGTGATTAGTATTGTATGGTGATCAGTGATTAGTATTGTATGGGGGATCAGTGATTAGTATTGTATGGTGATCAGTGATTAGTATTGTATGGTGATCAGTGATTAGTATTGTATGGTGATCAGTGGTTAGTATTGTATGGGGGATCAGTGATTAGTATTGTATGGTGATCAGTGATTAGTATTGTATGGTGATCAGTGGTTAGTATTGTATGGGGATCAGTGGTTAGTATTGTATGGTGATCAGTGGTTAGTATTGTATGGTGATCAGTGGTTAGTATTGTATGGTGATCAGTGATTAGTATTGTATGGTGATCAGTGGTTAGTATTATATGGGGAGCAGTGATTAGTATTGTATGGTGATCAGTGATTAGTATTGTATGGTGATCAGTGGTTAGTATTGTACGGTGATCAGTGGTTAGTATTGTACGGTGATCAGTGGTTAGTATTGTACGGTGATCAGTGGTTAGTATTGTATGGTGATCAGTGGTTAGTATTGTATGGTGATCAGTGGTTAGTATTGTATGGTGATCAGTGATTAGTATTGTATGGTGATCAGTGATTAGTATTGTATGGTGATCAGTGGTTAGTATTGTATGGTGATCAGTGATTAGTATTGTATGGTGATCAGTGATTAGTATTGTATGGTGATCAGTGGTTAGTATTGTATGGTGATCAGTGGTTAGTATTGTATGGTGATCAGTGATTAGTATTGTATGGTGATCAGTGGTTAGTATTGTATGGTGATCAGTGGTTAGTATTGTATGGTGATCAGTGGTTAGTATTGTATGGTGATCAGTGGTTAGTATTGTATGGTGATCAGTGATTAGTATTGTATGGTGATCAGTGATTAGTATTGTATGGAGATCAGTGATTAGTATTGTATGGAGATCAGTGATTAGTATTGTATGGTGATCAGTGATTAGTATTATATGGGGGATCAGTGGTAAGTATTGTATGGTGATCAGTATTGTATGGTGATCAGTGGTTAGTATTGTATGGTGATCAGTGATTAGTATTGTATGGGGATCAGTGGTTAGTATTGTATGGGGATCAGTGGTTAGTATTGTATGGTGATCAGTGGTTAGTATTGTATGGTGATCAGTGATTAGTATTGTATGGTGATCAGTGATTAGTATTGTATGGTGATCAGTGATTAGTATTGTATGGTGATCAGTGGTTAGTATTGTATGGTGATTAGTGATTAGTATTGTATGGGGATCAGTGGTTAGTATTGTATGGGGATCAGTGGTTAGTATTGTATGGTGATCAGTGGTTAGTATTGTATGGTGATCAGTGATTAGTATTGTATGGTGATCAGTGGTTAGTATTGTATGGTGATCAGTGATTTGTATTGTATGGTGATCAGTGGTTAGTATTGTATGGTGATCAGTGATTAGTATTGTATGGTGATCAGTGATTAGTAATATATGGGGATCAGTGATTAGTATTGTATGGTGATCAGTGATTAGTATTTTATGGTGATCAGTGATTAGTATTGTATGGTGATCAGTGGTTAGTATTGTATGGTGATCAGTGATTAGTATTGTATGGTGATCGGTGATCAGTGATTAGTATTGTATGGTGATCGGTGATTAGTATTGTATGGTGATCAGTGGTTAGTATTGTATGGTGATCAGTGATCAGTGATTAGTATTGTATGGTGATCAGTGGTTAGTATTGTATGGTGATCAGTGATTAGTATTGTATGGTGATCAGTGGTTAGTATTGTATGGTGGATCAGTGATTAGTATTGTATGGTGATCAGTGATTAGTATTGTATGGTGATCAGTGATTAGTATTGTATGGTGATTAGTATTGTATGGTGATCAGTGGTCAGTATTGTATGGTGATCAGTGATCAGTATTGTATGGGGATCAGTATTGTATGGTGATCAGTATTGTATGGTGATCAGTGGTTAGTATTGTATGGTGATCAGTGATTAGTATTGTATGGGGATCAGTGGTTAGTATTGTATGGTGATCAGTGATTAGTATTGTATGGTGATCAGTGATTAGTATTGTATGGTGATCAGTGGTTAGTATTGTATGGTGATCAGTGATTAGTATTGTATGGTGATCAGTGATTAGTATTGTATGGTGATCAGTGGTTAGTATTGTATGGTGATCAGTGATTAGTATTGTATGGGGATCAGTGGTTAGTATTGTATGGTGATCAGTGATTAGTATTGTATGGTGATCAGTGATTAGTATTGAATGGTGATCAGTGGTTAGTATTGTATGGTGATCAGTGGTTAGTATTGTATGGTGATCAGTGATTAGTATTGTATGGTGATCAGTGGTTAGTATTGTATGGTGATCAGTGATTAGTATTGTACGGTGATCAGTGGTTAGTATTGTATGGTGATCAGTGGTTAGTATTGTATGGTGATCAGTGATTAGTATTGTATGGTGATCAGTGATTAGTATTGTATGGCGATCAGTGATTAGTATTGTATGGTGATCAGTGATTAGTATTGTATGGTGATCAGTGGTTAGTATTGTATGGTGATCAGTGATTAGTATTGTATGGTGATCAGTGATTAGTATTGTATGGTGATCAGTGATTAGTATTGTATGGTGATCAGTGATTAGTCCTGTATGGTGATCAGTGATTAGTCCTGTATGGTGATCAGTGGTTAGTATTGTATGGTGATCAGTGATTAGTATTGTATGGTGATCAGTGATTAGTATTGTATGGTGATCAGTGGTTAGTATTGTATGGTGATCAGTGATTAGTATTGTATGGTGATCAGTGATTAGTATTGTATGGTGATCGGTGATCAGTGATTAGTATTGTATGGTGATCGGTGATTAGTATTGTATGGTGATCAGTGGTTAGTATTGTATGGTGATCAGTGATCAGTGATTAGTATTGTATGGTGATCAGTGGTTAGTATTGTATGGTGATCAGTGATTAGTATTGTATGGTGATCAGTGGTTAGTATTGTATGGTGGATCAGTGATTAGTATTGTATGGTGATCAGTGATTAGTATTGTATGGTGATCAGTGATTAGTATTGTATGGTGATTAGTGATTAGTATTGTATGGTGATCAGTGATTAGTATTGTATGGTGATCAGTGATTAGTAATATATGGGGATCAGTGATTAGTATTGTATGGTGATCAGTGATTAGTATTTTATGGTGATCAGTGATTAGTATTGTATGGTGATCAGTGGTTAGTATTGTATGGTGATCAGTGATTAGTATTGTATGGTGATCGGTGATCAGTGATTAGTATTGTATGGTGATCGGTGATTAGTATTGTATGGTGATCAGTGGTTAGTATTGTATGGTGATCAGTGATCAGTGATTAGTATTGTATGGTGATCAGTGGTTAGTATTGTATGGTGATCAGTGATTAGTATTGTATGGTGATCAGTGGTTAGTATTGTATGGTGGATCAGTGATTAGTATTGTATGGTGATCAGTGATTAGTATTGTATGGTGATCAGTGGTTAGTATTGTATGGTGATTAGTGATTAGTATTGTATGGTGATCAGTGATTAGTATTGTATGGTGATCCGTGGTTAGTATTGTACGGTGATCAGTGATTAGTATTGTATGGTGATCAGTGGTTAGTATTGTATGGTGATCAGTGATTAGTATTGTATGGTGATTAGTATTGTATGGTGATCAGTGGTTAGTATTGTATAGTGATCAGTGATTAGTATTGTATGGTGATCAGTGATTAGTATTGTATGGTGATCAGTGATTAGTATTGTATGGTGATCCGTGATTAGTATTGTATGGTGATCAGTGATTAGTATTGTATGGTGATCAGTGATTAGTATTGTATGGTGATCAGTGATTAGTATTGTATGGTGATCAGTGATTAGTATTGTATGGTGATCAGTGATTAGTATTGTATGGTGATCAGTGATTAGTATTGTATGGGGATCAGTGGTTAGTATTGTATGGTGATCAGTGATTAGTCCTGTATGGTGATCAGTGATTAGTATTGTATGGGGATCAGTGGTTAGTATTATATGGTGATCAGTGATTAGTATTGTATGGTGATCAGTGATTAGTATTGTATGGTGATCAGTGATTAGTATTGTATGGTGATCAGTGATTAGTCCTGTATGGTGATCAGTGATTAGTATTGTATGGTGATCAGTGGTTAGTATTGTATGGTGATCAGTGATTAGTATTGTACGGTGATCAGTGATTAGTATTGTATGGGGGATCAGTGGTTAGTATTGTATGGTGATCAGTGGTTAGTATTGTATGGTGATCAGTGATTAGTATTGTATGGTGATCAGTGATTAGTATTGTATGGGGGATCAGTGGTTAGTATTGTATGGTGATCAGTGATTAGTATTGTATGGTGATCAGTGATTAGTATTGTATGGGGGATCAGTGATTAGTATTGTATGGTGATCAGTGATTAGTATTGTATGGTGATCAGTGATTAGTATTGTATGGTGATTAGTGATTAGTATTGTATGGTGATCAGTGGTTAGTATTGTATGGTGATTAGTGATTAGTATTGTATGGTGATCAGTGGTTAGCACTGTACGGTGGTTCAGTGCACTATGGAGGAGACCCAGGAGGACCCCACTATGGAGGAGACCCAGGAGGACCCCACTATGGAGGAGACCCAGGAGGACCCCACTATGGAGGAGACCCAGGAGGACCCCACTGTGGAGGAGACCCAGGAGGACCCCACTGTGGAGGAGACCCAGGAGGACCCCACTGTGGAGGAGACCCAGGAGGACCCCACTATGGAGGAGACCCAGGAGGACCCCACTATGGAGGAGACCCAGGAGGACCCCACTATGGAGGAGACCCAGGAGGACCCCGCTACGGAGGAGGAGACCCAGGAGGACCCCGCTACGGAGGAGACCCAGGTGGACCCCACTATGGAGGAGACCCGGGAGGACCCCACTATGGAGGAGACCCGGGAGGACCCCACTATGGAGGAGACCCGGGAGGACCCCACTATGGAGGAGACCCAGGAGGACCCCACTATGGAGGAGACCCGGGAGGACCCCACTATGGAGGAGACCCGGGAGGACCCCACTCTGGAGGAGACCCGGGAGGACCCCACTATGGAGGACACCCAGGAGGACCCCACTGCTGACACAGAGACATAAAACAAGACTACATTTTACCAAAATGAACTTGAGTAACCAAAATCCTTCTGGGAAAACATCTTGTGGACAGATGAGACCAAGATAGATCTTTTTGGTAAAGCAAATCATTCTACTGTTTACCGAAAACGGAATGAGGCCTACAAAGAAAAGAGCACAGTACCTACAGTGACATATGGGGGAGGTCAGTGATGTTTTGGGTTGTTTTGCGGCCTCTGGCACTGGGGGCCTTGAATGTGTACAAGACATCATGAAATCTGAGGATTACCAATGGATTTTGGGTTGCACTGTACAGCCCAGTGTCAGAAAGCTGGGTTTGTGTCCGAGATCTTGGGTCTTCCAGCAGGACAATGACCCCGAACATACGTCAAAAAGCCCCAGAAATGGATGGGAACAAAGCGCTGGAGAGTTCTGAAGTGTCAGCAATGAGTCCAGATCTAAATCCCATTGATCACCTGTGGAGAGATCTTATAATTACTGTTGGGAAAAGGCGCCGTCCAATAAGAGACCTGGAGCAGATTGTAAAGGAAGAGTGGTCCAACATTCCGGCTGAGAGGTGTAAGGAGCTTATTGATGGTTATAGGAAGAGTGGTCCAACATTCCGGCTGAGAGGTGTAAGGAGCTTATTGATGGTTATAGGAAGAGTGGTCCAACATTCCGGCTGAGAGGTGTAAGGAGCTTATTGATGGTTATAGGAAGAGTGGTCCAACATTCCGGCTGAGAGGTGTAAGAAGCTTATTGATGGTTATAGGAAGAGTGGTCCAACATTCCGGCTGAGAGGTGTAAGAAGCTTATTGATGGTTATAGGAAGAGTGGTCCAACATTCCGGCTGAGAGGTGTAAGAAGCTTATTAATGGTTATAGGAAGAGTGGTCCAACATTCCGGCTGAGAGGTGTAAGAAGCTTATTGATGCTTATAGGAAGAGTGGTCCAACATTCCGGCTGAGAGGTGTAAGAAGCTTATTGATGCTTATAGGAAGAGTGGTCCAACATTCCGGCTGAGAGGTGTAAGAAGCTTATTGATGCTTATAGGAAGAGTGGTCCAACATTCCGGCTGAGAGGTGTAAGAAGCTTATTGATGCTTATAGGAAGAGTGGTCCAACATTCCGGCTGAGAGGTGTAAGAAGCTTATTGATGCTTATAGGAAGAGTGGTCCAACATTCCGGCTGAGAGGTGTAAGAAGCTTATTGATGCTTATAGGAAGAGTGGTCCAACATTCCGGCTGAGAGGTGTAAGAAGCTTATTGATGGTTATAGGAAGAGTGGTCCAACATTCCGGCTGAGAGGTGTAAGAAGCTTATTGATGCTTATAGGAAGAGTGGTCCAACATTCCGGCTGAGAGGTGTAAGAAGCTTATTGATGCTTATAGGAAGAGTGGTCCAACATTCCGGCTGAGAGGTGTAAGAAGCTTATTGATGCTTATAGGAAGAGTGGTCCAACATTCCGGCTGAGAGGTGTAAGAAGCTTATTGATGCTTATAGGAAGAGTGGTCCAACATTCCGGCTGAGAGGTGTAAGAAGCTTATTGATGCTTATAGGAAGAGTGGTCCAACATTCCGGCTGAGAGGTGTAAGAAGCTTATTGATGCTTATAGGAAGAGTGGTCCAACATTCCGGCTGAGAGGTGTAAGAAGCTTATTGATGCTTATAGGAAGAGTGGTCCAACATTCCGGCTGAGAGGTGTAAGAAGCTTATTGATGCTTATAGGAAGAGTGGTCCAACATTCCGGCTGAGAGGTGTAAGAAGCTTATTGATGCTTATAGGAAGAGTGGTCCAACATTCCGGCTGAGAGGTGTAAGAAGCTTATTGATGCTTATAGGAAGAGTGGTCCAACATTCCGGCTGAGAGGTGTAAGAAGCTTATTGATGCTTATAGGAAGAGTGGTCCAACATTCCGGCTGAGAGGTGTAAGAAGCTTATTGATGCTTATAGGAAGAGTGGTCCAACATTCCGGCTGAGAGGTGTAAGAAGCTTATTGATGCTTATAGGAAGAGTGGTCCAACATTCCGGCTGAGAGGTGTAAGAAGCTTATTGATGCTTATAGGAAGAGTGGTCCAACATTCCGGCTGAGAGGTGTAAGAAGCTTATTGATGCTTATAGGAAGAGTGGTCCAACATTCCGGCTGAGAGGTGTAAGAAGCTTATTGATGGTTATAGGAAGAGTGGTCCAACATTCCGGCTGAGAGGTGCAAGAAGCTTATTGATGGTTATAGGAAGAGTGGTCCAACATTCCGGCTGAGAGGTGCAAGAAGCTTATTGATGCTTATAGGAAGAGTGGTCCAACATTCCGGCTGAGAGGTGTAAGAAGCTTATTGATGCTTATAGGAAGAGTGGTCCAACATTCCGGCTGAGAGGTGTAAGAAGCTTATTGATGGTTATAGGAAGAGTGGTCCAACATTCCGGCTGAGAGGTGTAAGAAGCTTATTGATGCTTATAGGAAGAGTGGTCCAACATTCCGGCTGAGAGGTGTAAGAAGCTTATTGATGGTTATAGGAAGAGTGGTCCAACATTCCGGCTGAGAGGTGTAAGAAGCTTATTGATGGTTATAGGAAGAGTGGTCCAACATTCCGGCTGAGAGGTGTAAGAAGCTTATTGATGCTTATAGGAAGAGTGGTCCAACATCCCGGCTGAGAGGTGTAAGAAGCTTATTGATGCTTATAGGAAGAGTGGTCCAACATCCCGGCTGAGAGGTGTAAGAAGCTTATTGATGCTTATAGGAAGAGTGGTCCAACATCCCGGCTGAGAGGTGTAAGAAGCTTATTGATGGTTATAGGAAGACACTGATTTCACTTATTTTTTCCAAAGGGTGTGCAACCAAATATTAAGTTAAGGGGCCAATAATTGTGTCCGGACCATTTTTGGAGTTTGGTGACATTATGTCCAATTTGCTTTTTTTTCCTCCTTTTTTGGTT